>NC_091433.1:198236979-198514796 GCF_964237555.1 Oryctolagus cuniculus
GCAGACTTTCAAATACACGCCAAAGAGCCTAATAAGCCCAGGTGCCATTACCAATTGGCACCAATTCTACTTAATTACCTCATTTTTTCTTCTTAAAGAATATTTCCAAATCAATCCAAGTTATACCATTTCACCTGTAAACACATCCATATCTGTTTTTAAAGGACAAGGATTTTTAAAAAAATGTAACTGCATTATGGCATGTAAGACATCTAAGAAAATTAATGATGTGGGCACATGGCACAATGGTTAAGTTGTTGCTGGGTGTCCTGGGTTCAAGTTCTGACTTTGCTTCTGATCCAGATTCCTGCTAACCAGACCCTCGGAGGCAGCAGTGGTGGCTCAAGTATTTTAGCCCCAGCCACTCATGTGGGCGAACTGAACTGAGTTCCAGGCTCCCCACTTCAAGGTGGCCCAGCTCTGATTGTTGCATGCATTTGGGGAGTGAACCAGTGGGTGGAAAAGCTCTCTTTCAAATAAGTACAAAACTTTAAAAAAGCGTCAGTGCCTTCCCTGCTGTCGCCCAGAGAGAATTCATCATGATTTCATATTTGTGAAGTGCATGCTCCAGTGGGGGCAGGGTACGTGGCAGGGGCTGGCAGTGAGGAGCAAGGTGCACGCCGGAGGTCTGCAGGTGCTGCAGATACGTCAGGATCCCAGATGCTGGCTTGCCAGGGTCAGAGGAATGAGACAAGCTTTTGTATTGCTCTGAGCAACCACATCAGTGATGCTGTGACCTGGTGGTGTCACCACAGGAGCCAAGCCTGGGAAGGGGAGGTCAGCTCCTGGGAAGTCAGGTGCACCTGCCACCTGCAAGGCAGGACCTCCTGAACTTGCTGATGCCTCGCCGAGAAGGATGCAGACGGGAGGCTCAGCTACCCCACAGGGACAGATCTGTTTCCATTAGGGGACCTTTAGGAAGGATGGTGCGTAGCCATCTTCCGTGATTTATTTCGGCATTTGCCAGGCCTTTCTGGAGCATTGCTATGGCAACAGAGCATGCAGGAAGCAGGCTCACAGATGAATGTGTCAGGCTCACCACAGCACAGTGATCACATTGCAGCGTCGGTTGCTTAAGGGATGTTCATACACCATTGTCTTTCCTACCTAACAAGGCGAGGCGGGGCCCACAGGAGACGAGCTGGAGGGTCTGCAGGTGAAGAAGACAGCTGTGGGCCCCTTGGCCGTCTGATATCGCACACTGGTCTGGGGCCTGCTGAAGCGGAGCCTCAGGAGCCCACCGGCTGGGCAGTGACTCCCCTGCAGGGCGCGTGGTGTGCGGCCTCCTCCCAGGGTGCATCGAGGGCTGAGCACCGGATGTGCTGCTGGTGGAGCGTGGGGTCAGGCCAAGCAGGAGGTCTCAAGTCTTTGTAGTCATGACGTGCAGCCCCCAGCAAGAACAGTGGGCATTTCACACATGGACAGGTCCGTGTGCATCGGGGCAGGTGCACCCCTCAGCCGAGCATACCCGGCATGTGGGGCACGGTAAGCCGAGGGGTGCGGAGTCGACTGGTACATCCTGCATGAGGGCCTCAGGTCTGCTTGTGGCAGAGGCGGGGTGGCTCTCCAGGGGAGATGCCCGGGGCTGCGCCTCAGGATTGGCTGGGGCTGCAGGTGAGGGGTGGGGGGTGTGGTCGGGGGAGCCCTTCCAGCAGAAGGGTGTGGGTGACATGAGATCTGGTGTGTTTTGATGTGCTGGGGCTTCGAGGCAGCGGGGGTGGTGCCACGTGATTGTGCCTCCCAGCGAGCACCCGTCAGTGAGTACCTGACATCAGAAGAGGGGACACTGGGGATATGCGTGGGAGGGGCAGGGATGTTCTTTGCCTCTGCACACAGACCACATGCACATACACATTACATATGCCACATGCACACACCACAACTGCCACACACATCATGAATCCCACATCACGAACCACACATCACACACATTACCTATGCCACACGCACCATGCACGCTACACCACAATCACACATACTGCACGTCTCAAGTGCATCACACATCCCACAAACATCACATGTAGTGCACACTACATACACCACATGCACATACCACACACATCACATGTACCACACATAAGGCGCACACCACACATCATACACATTATATGCCACACACATCACACACCACATGTACTATGTATGCTACATGTACCCACCATGTGTACTGCAAACACAACATACCACACACTACATACACCACATATCACATACACCACACATAACACGCATACTACATATGCCACATGCACAGTACACACTGCATACACTGTTTGCCATGCATACAACTTGTACCCACCACAAACCATACACACATAATATACCATCCACACAAACACCACACACACTTACACTTAGTGTGACAACTACCACACATGCCATGTATGCCACATGCATATTACATACACATTACACACACTGTATCCCACATGGACCACATACCACATAAGCTATATATGCTATGTGTCCTTACCACATGTACCACACACAACACGCATCCCACACAGTACATGCATACACCATACACACCAAGACAGTACATGTACCACATTATCACACACATACATACCACACACACTTGTGTTACATAACACACACCACACAACAGACATACCACAGATGCATCATTTGCCACATGGACAGTGCATACACACCATCACACATAGTGTTTTGCCATACACAGACCATGCCACACAATCATGCATCACACACATCAAATATACTGCACACATAACACACATATCCCACCCATAGGGTAGACGGGTCTGGTTTTGGTATCAACACCTGAATTACAAGAACTGCTTTAGCAGCAGTGGAGTTCTGTCATTTGGGAAGCTCAACTTAAGCCTCCAAGTCTACTGAGCGCGTGGGATCCGGCACAGCCCTGCAGGGCCTAGCTTAATGCACTGTTAGGGAAGACTTGCAGTCCGCCCAGCGATTGCTCACGCACGAGTAGCTGCAGCCATGCTGGAGGTGATGGGAAGTTTGCTTTTTTCTTTCTTTTTTTTTTTTGACAGGCAGAGTGGACAGTGAGAGAGAGACAGAGAAAGGTCTTCCTTCTGTTGGTTCACCCTCCAATGGCCACCATGGCTGGGGCTGTGCCGATCTGAAGCCAGGAGCCAGGTGCTTCCTCCTGGTCTCCCATGTGGGTGCAGGGACCCAAGCACTTGGGCCATCCTCCACTGCCCTCCTGGGCCACAGCAGAGAGCTGGACTGGAAGAGGAGTGACCGAGACAGAATCCGGCACCCCAACTGGGACTAGAACCCGGGGTGCCGGCGCCGCAGGCGGAGGATTAGCCAAGTGAGCCGCGGCACTGGCCGGGAAGTTTGCTTTTACATAAGGGGCGAACTCTTCCTGTAATTCATGTATTTATTATTCTGTTATGGTTTTTTTATTTTTTGACAGGCAGAGTGGACAGTGAGAGAGAGACAGAAAGGTCTTCCTTTGCTGTTGGTTCACCCTCCAATGGCCGCCGCTGCTGGTGCACTGCGGCTGGCGCACCGCGCTGATCTGAAGCCAGGAGCCAGGTGCTTCTCCTGGTCACCCATGGGGTGCAGGGCCCAAGGACTTGGACCATCCTCCACTGCACTCCCGGGCCAGAGCAGAGAGCTGGCCTGGAAGAGGGGCAACCGGGACAGAATCCGGCGCCCCGACCGGGACTAGAACCTGGTGTGCCAGCGCCACAAGGCGGAGGGTTAGCCTGTTGAGCCAAGGTGCCGGCTTCTGTTATGTTTATTGAGGACTTACTGTGGGATGCTGCTTGTCAAGGGCCTACTGTGTGGTGTTGCTTATTGAGTGCCTACTCTGTGGTGCTCTGAGTACACACGAACAGTGTTATTGGTTGAGTGTCTGTGTGAGTGCTGTCTGTTGTGTGCCTACCATGTCGTGCTCTTTGTTGAGTACAGCACACAGTGCCGCTTGTTGGGTGCCTGTTATGTGAGGCTGTTAACCTGCTAAGTAGAGTTTCTTCAGTATCTGCTATAGGTTTCGCTGTTGAATACCTACTGTGCTTTCTTCCTGAGTAGCCACTATGCAATGCTGTTTGTTGAGTGCCTCATGATTGCTGTTTGTTGCATACCTACTGTGTGGTGCTCTCTGTTGAGTGCCTGGAATACACTGCTCCTTCTTGGGTGCTGTTGTGTGATGCTGTTGTCGAATGCTTACTATGCAGTACTTTTTATTTTTATTTTTATTTATTTATTTGACAGAGTGAGATAGTGAGAAAGAGAGAGAGAAAGGTCCTCCCTCCATTGGTTCACCCCCCCAAACTGCCGCCATGGCTGAGGCTACGCCTATCCGAAGCCAGGAGCCAGGTATCTCCTCCTGGTCTCGACGCGGGTGCAGGCGACCAAGTACCTGGGCCATCCTCCACTGCACTCCCGGGCCACAGCAGAGAGCTGGCCTGGAAGAGGAGCAACCGGGACAGAATCCCGCATCCATATGGGATGCTGGTGCTGTAGGCGGAGGATTAACCAAGTGAGCCATGGTGCTGGCCCCAGTACTTTTTTTTTTTAAGGTTTATAATTTATTTTGAAAGAGCTACAGAGAGAGAGAGAGAGAGAGAGAGAGAGAGAGAGAGAGAGAGAGAGAGAAAAGGAGAGACAGAGAGATCTTCAATCCACTGGTTCATTCTGCAGATGGCTGAAATGGCCAGTGCTGGGCCAGGCCAAAGCCAAGAGCCAAGGAGCTTCATCCAGGTCTCCCATGTCAGTGGCAGGGGTCCAAACACTTGGGCCAACTTTAGTGCTTTTTATTCTGGCTGGATCTGAAGTGGAGCAGCCAGGCCACAGACTGGCGCCCGTGTGGGATGGGCTGGCATTGCAAGCAGCAGCGGTCCACACTAATTGCGCAGAACTTCTCGGGCATCCACTCTGTGGTGCTGTTTGTTGAGCACCTGCTGTACGTGCTTTCCGTTGACTGCCTACTATGTGCTGCTGGGCCAGGCATTTGGGACACAGAGTTGGAGAGCACACAAAACTCCCCGCCCTGTGGCACCTGCTTTCCGGTAAACTTCGCAGCTTCCTCCTCTGCTTGGTGCGTGCTCACCTCACAGAGACCCTGGGTTTTGGTAAACACCAGGAGAAAATGTGCTGGGGATGCCTGAGGTTCCTGGCTTTGTCCTGGCTCAATCTTGGCTGTTTTGGCAATTTAGGGAGTAAACCAGCAGATGGAAGGTCTTTGTCTCTCCTTCACTCTATAATTCTGCCTTTCAGATAAACAAACAAATATTTTTAAAAAGATTGGCGATTCCTCCATGTGGACATTATTGATTTGCCAGCAGCCGGGCCTGTCCTTACAGTTCTGACCAGTGGGCGTCTCAGTCTCAAAAAAAAAAAAAAAAAAAAAAAGCCCAAAATTGTCTTGGGGAATTAAGAGCAGTGTTAATCCCCGAGGTGTTCTTTTTAAATCCTCACGTTGTTCTGACTTGAGGAATGCGATTTTCCCTTTCACAAATCTGGCTTAGTCAAATACAGCCTTGCCCCTCCGTGCCGAACCAGACGCCCCTTTGTTCACAGCTCAGCCACGCCGGCGCTCTCGGAGCTGCTGCAGGCGGCTGGAGGATCTCCGTGGCCCATCTGCTGCAGATGCGGGCAGAGGGCAAATCCACGGGAGGATGTTGCAGCACCGAAGGAAGCGCTGTGAACGCAGCCAGCTGCCGGGAACCCAGGCGCAGGGCCAGCCCCATGGCCTGTGGCCGAGCCTCGGCCCCTGCCATGCAGAAGGAGCTCTAGTCCTGACGACGGGGGAGTGGCTCTTTGTGGTGCGCATCCCTGGGGGAGAATGAGCGGTGTGAGAAGGCTTCTGATGGACGCTGTGCTCTGAGCTAATCAGGAGCCGTCCACCGAGTCTTTCTGAACACAGGGCTCTCCGCGGGGCTCTGAAGCTGTCATTTTGCCAGCAGTGCGGGTAATGGAGAGGGCACAGGGTGCAGAGTCGGGAATCAGGTTTGAGTCGTGATTCTGCCATTCGTCAGCCGTGCAGCCTCCAGGGAGGTCGTCCACACTCTGCAGCCTGTGCTCCCCGTCTGTGAAGCAGGCTCATTGCACCTCCTCGCTGGATTGCTGTGCGGGTGGAGTGAGGTAAACATCAGTCAGGCTGCTGCCCCAGGGCCTTGACTTTGGATTTTCCAGACTCCTGAGCTATAAGAAGTGTATCTTTGCTATTCATGAGCTCTGGTCGGTGATGACCTGGGAGAGGGCCTGGGCAGGCTGACAGTGACGTCCAGAGATGTGCAGAGCCAGCTTCTCGCCTCCCCTGGCCTCCCTGCTCTGAGCCTGGTACCCCCTAACCTGCTCCCTCTGGCTGTCCCCCCGACCTGCTCTCCCTGGTCCTTCCCCCACAACCTGCTCTCTCCCTCTTTCTTCCCTCTAACATGGTCCTCCCCCTCCCCGACCTGCTGTCTCTGGTCCCTCCCCATGAACTGCTCCCCGTGGTCTTCCCCCTATAACCTAGTCCCCCTGCTCCTCCCCCTAACCTGGTCCCCCCGGTCCTCCCTCCATAATCTGGTCCCCCTTGGTCCTCCCCCTAACCTGGTCCCCCCGGTCCTCCCTCCATAACCTGGTCCCCCTTGGTCCTCTCCCCCTAACCTGGTCCCCCTGCTCCTCCCCCTAACCTGGTCCCCCCGGTCCTCCCTCCATAACCTGGTCCCCCTGCTCCTCCCCCTAACCTGGTCCCCCCGGTCTTCCCTCCATAACCTGGTCCCCCTGCTCCTCCCCCTAACCTAGTCCCCCTGGTCCTCCCCCTAACCTGGTCCCCCTTGGTCCTCCCCCTAACCTGGTCCCCCTGGTCCTCCCCCTAACCTGGTCCCCCTTGGTCCTCCCCCTAACCTGGTCCCCCTGGTCCTCCCCCTAACCTGGTCCCCCTGGTCCTCCCCCTAACCTGGTCCCCCCGGTCCTCCCTCCATAACCTGGTCCCCCTTGGTCCTCTCCCCCTAACCTGGTCCCCCTGCTCCTCCCCCTAACCTGGTCCCCCCGGTCCTCCCTCCATAACCTGGTCCCCCTGCTCCTCCCCCTAACCTGGTCCCCCCGGTCTTCCCTCCATAACCTGGTCCCCCTGCTCCTCCCCCTAACCTGGTCCCCCCGGTCCTCCCCCTAACCTAGTCCCCCTGGTCCTCCCCCTAACCTGGTCCCCCTTGGTCCTCCCCCTAACCTGGTCCCCCTGGTCCTCCCCCTAACCTGGTCCCCCTGGTCCTCCCCCTAACCTGGTCCCCCTTGGTCCTCCCCCTAACCTGGTCCCTCCGGTCCTCCCCACCTGCTCTCCCCGTGATCTCCCTGGTCCTCCCCACCTGCTCTCCCCCTGGTCCCCCTGGTCCTCCCCACCTGCTCTCCCCCTGGTCCCCCTGGTCCTCCCCACCTGCTCTCCCCCTGGTCCCTCCGGTCCTCCCCACCTGCTCTCCCCCTGGTCCCCCTTGGTCCTCCCCACCTGCTCTCCCCCTGGTCCCCCTGGTCCTCCCCACCTGCTCTCCCCCTGGTCCCCCTGGTCCTCCCCACCTGCTCTCCCCCTGGTCCCTCCGGTCCTCCCCACCTGCTCTCCCCCTGGTCCCCCTTGGTCCTCCCCACCTGCTCTCCCCCTGGTCCCCCTGGTCCTCCCCACCTGCTCTCCCCCTGGTCCCCCTGGTCCTCCCCACCTGCTCTCTCCCTGGTCCCCCTGCTTCTACTCCGGTCCCTCAGTCTGTTCTGCCCTGGGCGGCCAGATTGACCCTGGGGTAATTCAAGCAGGATCGTGCCGTTTCTCTGCTCAGAGTTCTCTGATGCCTTCCCCTCCTGCTGAGCAGTCTTTGAGGCTCGATTTCCCACCCCCCTGCCCCACTCCTGCTGCCCATGCACACCAGCCCGCCACTCCTCTCCCATGCACACCAGCCCCCCGCTCCTGCTGCCCATGCACAGCAGCCCCCCGCTCCTGCTGACCATGCACACCAGCCCCCCGCTCCTCTCCCATGCACACCAGCCCCCCACTCCTCTCCCATGCACACCAGCCCCCCGCTCCTCTCTCACGCACACCAGCCCCCTACTCCTGCTGCCCCATGCATATCAGCCCCCCACTCCTCTCCCATGCATACCAGCCCGCCACTCCTCTCCCATGCACACCAGCCCCCCGCTCCTGCTGCCCATGCACACCAGCTCTCCACTCCTCTCCCATGCACACCAGCTCCCCACTCCTCTCCCATGCACACCAGCTCCCCACTCCTCTCCCATGCACACCAGCCCCCTACTCCTCTCCCATGCACACCAGCCCTCAACTCCTCTCCCATGCACACCAGCCCCCCGCTCCTGCTGCCCATGCACACCAGCCCCCCACTCCTCTCCCAAGCACACCAGCTCCCCACTCCTCTCCCATGCACACCAACCCCCCGCTCCTGCTGCCCATGCACACCAGCCCTCCACTCCTCTCCCATGCACACCAGCCCCCCACTCCTCTCCCATGCACACCAGCTCCCCACTCCTCTCCCATGCACACCAGCCCCCACTCCTTCCTCCTCCAGCTCATCCCTGCTTTCAGCTTTGCACTTGCCATTCCTGGTGCCTGTACCTGTCATGACGGTGGCAGGGCTCGGCCTTTTCACTCCTCTCCCATGCACACCAGCCCTCAACTCCTCTCCCATGCACACCAGCCCCCCGCTCCTGCTGCCCATGCACACCAGCCCCCCACTCCTCTCCCATGCACACCAGCCCCCTGCTCCTTGGCTCCTCCAGCTCATCCCTGCTTTCAGCTTTGCACTTGCCGCTCCTGGTGCCTGTACCTGTCATGACGGTGGCAGGGCCCTTTCTTTCTGCAGTGCATTAGCATAGGTTAACTGTGGTGACAGAGGCCCAAAATAACAGTGCCTGGACCAAGTGCAGCCAAGTGGCCTGGGCTGACACAGCAACTCCACGGACGCTAGGGTCCCAGGGTAGCCCAGCAGCGAGCAGGTCCCTAACAACGCAGCCTTCGCTCTGTGGGCCATGCTGATGCCCATCTCCCACGTTCATGCCCACGGCCTTGGTGGGGATGAGGACAGAAGAGAGTGCACCCTTCCCTGGAGGGCCATGGCTCGGAGGCGACACCATCGCCCCTGAAAACTGCTGTAACTGGACCTGGCCCACCTGGCCCACCTGGCCACCTGGCCCACTGACCTCAGGGGAAGGGAAATGTGCTTTCAGCTGTGTGCTGTCTAAAGCGAGGAGGACGTGGCTGTGCCAGCTGCCCCTGCACCTGTGGCCGTCAGCCCCTGGACTCCTGGTCTCCAAACAGACCCTGCCAGAGGCCTCTCTCAGTGGCTGCATGCGTCTGAAAGCACCAAGGCCTCCCCTGGCCGACACTGTCTTCTGTATCCTCCATGATGCAGGCCTGGGGCTGGAGGCACAGGAGAGGCTCCCCCAGAGAGAGGACCCTGGCCGCCCTGGCTCCCTGTGGCCGTGGCTTCCTGCTGGCCGGCTCTGCGAAGCTTCCTGCCCCCTGGGCAGTCCCTGGCGCACGCTCTGTGTCACTCGGCCTGGCCTGTCTGTGCAGCCTTGGCCTCAGCCCCAGGAGGGCTGTGTCCTTCATGGCTGCCTCGCCCATGGGCATGGCTGTGCGGGCTGCTCTGTGCACGGGGCTGTTTGTGGCCAGGGCTGCCAGGGAACAGTGAGACCCAGGAGGAGACATCTCGGGCTTTGTGGGCCAGTCTTCCTTGTTTCCTCAGAATAATTTTCTCAAAAATGGTTGGCTGTAACTTCACAGTAGATATGAAATCCAAATCCAAGCGCCCACACTGTGCCCTCTGCTGTGTGTCCTGGGCACTCCCCTACCCTGCAACCTCCCCTTGCAGCCAGAGAGACCCAACTGCAATGGGCTTGGGCCTCCACTGCCCTGCCCTGAGCGCTCCCATGCTGCCTGGCGCTTCACCCCACAGGCTGGTGAGGCGCCCATGCTGTGCCCTCCCTACCCATCAGAGCTCATGGCGTGGCTTGACCCCTCCCTTCCTTCACTCCCGGACACTGGGCTCCTGGCTGTCCCTGAACACAGCAGTCCCCACACACCTCCCATCCGCCCTGGTGCTCCCTTCTACGTGGGGAGCTCTTCCTGCCATCAGCTGTTCCCATCCCTCTCTTCCTCTGTGTGACCACCTGCCAGGTCCACCCTGCTCCCCCCTCGAAAGCCCCGCCCCTGGGGCGCCTTCTGCACTGTTTGTCCTCGCTGTGCTCCATGCACTTGGTCCTTGTCCCTCCCCAGCATAACCCAACATGAGGCCAAGGGGCCGAGAGTCGGCTTTTTTAAAAGTAAATTATTTATGTATTTGTTCATTTATTTAAAAGGTAGAACATGGGGTGAAGGGAGAGGGAGGGAGAGAGAAAGAGAGATCTCCCATCCACTGGTTCACTCCTCAAATGGTTGCAACACCCAGGGCAGGGCCAGGTTGGGGCCAGGAGCCAGGAGCTCCCTCTGGCCTTCCACTCGGGTAACAGGGATCCAGTTGCTGGGCCACGATCTGCTGCCTTTCCAGATGTGGTAGCAGGAAGCTGAACTGCAGGCAGAATTGAGCCAGCAGTCTGAGAGGGAACGCCAGCATCACAGGCAGTGGCTGAGCCCGCGGCACCACCACACCAGCCCCAGAGACGAAGGCTCTTCTTTGCCCATTGTCTTACCCTCTGGACCACAGAAGGACCATGCTCATCGCGGCACTCAGTAGATGCCTGTCCCTAAATGAAACAGTGGAAATATTTAATACACACATTCCAAAAGGCAGTGAATCGAAGTCTGCAAGATGTGGTCCTTCCGTTGTTTGCTAATAGCCGGCGTGTAATCCGTACCAACGCGACTCAGCAGGGTTAACCGCGGATAGGCGGCCTCTGTCTGCCTCATCTCACGCCTCACACGTTTTCTGCCATGCCTGGATGTAATCTTCGTCCTTTAATAAGGTAATACTCTTCGAGCAGTTGGCTCTCTCTCTGGCTATTGATCCTGTAATCACACATTTCAATGTCGTTATGCAATCTTTGGCTGGATCTTTAATTTGTGCCAGGTGTTGCGGAGGAATTCAGGAGGGGAGGACTCACAGGTCATGACCTCGAGGGGCAGCTGTCCTAGGGAACTGGGTGACATGGAAACCCAGCATCATCCTACAAGGGGCTCAGCCTGGGATGCGTGGGAGAAGGGGTGGTGGGAGGCAGGAGAAGGTCTGGTTAGGTGTCTCGGTGTGAGGGCTATGAGCGTAGGGGTCAAGGACCTTGGTTCCCCCTTGGACTTCGGCTTCACACATGCTGCTCCTGGGAACCCTGACCTGGCCCGTTGATTTGGGTGACTGCCAGTTCTGAACGGCACCCGAGGCTAGGGAAGGGCCACAGCAAGCCCAGGCCGCCACGCGAGTCATTCTGCCGCTCAGGCTGTGTGTGTGACCCAGCCGCTTCAATGGCATGGGCATAGCTTGGTGGATGTCTTGCTCCCAAAAGGAAGCCACAGGCTGACACACAGATGTCCAAAGCAAGCTGTCTTGTGCCAGAGAATGCTGGGCATTGGGGAAAAGCTCTATGCAGGTCTCTGAGCCTTGCGGTATTGTAGGTCTCACCAGGGCACATGAGCTGGCACAATTTCTCTGTGAACTGGGTTTGGTCAGTTTCACCATGTCATACTTTGTCACACGATAAAACTGCTTTGAGATCAGGCCAGAACAGGTCCAAGGAACATGACCTGATGACCCAAAGGTATCAGTCTCCTAGGCAGGTGCCCCAAACCTTTCCCATCAGTGTGTACCATAACCTTGTGTGGCTCCTGTGACCAGTGACAGGAATAAGACAGTAGTGCACACCACACCTCCCCAGGCCTCTGTGACCAGTGACAGGAAGACACCAGTGCACACCACACCTCCTGCAGTGTCCCTGTGAACAGTGACAGGAAGACAGCAGTGCAGGCCACACCTCCCCAGGCTCCTGTGACCAGTGACAGGAAGGAGACAGCAGTGCACACCACACCTCCCCAGGCTCCTGTGACCAGTGACAGGAAGACAGCAGTGCAGGCCACACCTCCCCAGGCTCTTGTGACCAGTGACAGGAAGACACCAGTGCACACCACACCTCCCCAGGCTCCTGTGACCAGGGACAGGAAGAAGACAGCAGTGCACACCACACCTCCCCAGGCTCCTGTGACCAGGGACAGGAAGACAGTAGTGCAGACCACACCTCCCCAGGCTCCTGTGACCAGTGACAGGAAGACACCAGTGCAGGCCACACCTCCCGCAGGGTCCTGTGACCAGGGACAGGAAGACACCAGTGCACACCACACCTCCCCAGGCTCCTGTGACCAGGGACAGGAAGACACCAGTGCAGGCCACACCTCCCGCAGGGTCCCTGTGATTGGCTGAGAGCTGCCTGTTGTTTGCAAGGGGCCCCATCATGTGTATGTGTGTCTTGAAATGGGCATGTGAGCATGAGGGGCAGTGATGAGGGTTGACCACCCCAGGACATGGAGCTCTGAGCTCTGCTGGGTCATCGAATGACAAATGACAAAGGAGGTGGCCTCAGGTGAAGACACACAAGGACTCCTGGGCGGTGGTCATCAGCCTGGCGGGCTGGCCAGAAGCCTTGAGGGAAGATTAGGCACAAGTGCACCTGTGGGGCTGGGCAGGCATATTGCAGGTCCTGCTGTCTCATGGCAGTGCCCGCCAAGGAAGCACATTCCACGAAAGAGGTTTCCGTGTCAGGCAGACGGAAGAGCTGGATCAAGGAGTACAAGTGGGACTCTGCCCTCAGCTACCCCAGTAGCAGGCCCAAGATGGGGCAGCCACAATGGCAGGGCTCAGGGCTTTGAGTAGACTCAGAGTGTGGGACCCCTGGCCAAGGCGGATCTAGTGACAGCCCCCGTGTGCTTGACACTCAATGGCAGAGGACAGAGCTGAGCCCTTGATACAGAGTTGTCCTTAGGAGGCAACTGCTTGGGATGAGTGATTGTCTTGGGCCGTTTCTACCGTGTGTGTGTGTGTGTCTGTGTCTGTGTTTGGGGTGGGGGGTGAGCGGGTGTCAGTGGTTTGCTTCTATGGAATTAATCCTGCTTTGGTCATGAGATTGGCTTGAATGCCCACAGTGCCTCTACCAGGGCTCCGGAATGCCTGATTAATCATAAAAGGGTCTCACCTGATGTGGGTCAGACCACGACACTAACTTCAGACAGAGGTGGTGTAACCACGGGCAGGTGACTCCCGTGGTCTCAGCATATGTGGACCCCCCTGGAACAGACAGCCTGCTTACTCGGCTAGGATGGCCTTTCTGGCTTAGCGAAGCTGCTAGCGCAATCTCTGGTCCTCCAGAATGTGGGATGGCAGGAGGCACGGTGCTGTGTCCCCAGTAGTAGCTCCACAGGTCCTGCGGTCCAGGGCTGGCCTGGGTGGCAGCTCTCCCCGTAACTCCCAGTGGCCCACTCGTGAACGCATGTTCCTCCCGCCCCTACGCTGTTCCAGGGCGCTGCTGAATCATAGCTTCTGGGCCCGGAGGTCAGTGTTGGGAGCTCTCCCATCAGGCGTATAACGGGTTTCCCTGAGACCCAGGCAATAGCTGCTGCCTGGTCACTTTGGGCTTCTTGCATCAGACGGACAGGAAGAGAAGAGTGACTGCACGGGCAGGAGCAATGAATTCCGGTATTGGGAGGAGGAAGCCTGCTGCTGTGCACATCATGGGGTTGGGAGACTCGGGGAGTTCACCCTGCCCTCCGTGCCTGGTGATAATGGCGGGTCAGCAACCGCAGCAGCCGTGACCTACAAATGCAAGGCAAGGCAGGGCTCTCAGCTGTCAGACATGAAGTCCTAGGTCACCCCACAGCATAAGAACAAATCAGACCCGTGGGAGTGCCGGTGAAGTGTGAGAGAGTCCTGGTCACGCAGGTCAGTTATGACGAGGTCTCTTCCGCTACAGCCAGCACCGTTCACTGGTGGTCCCTGGAAAACTGGTTCTGGGGTCGACCTGCTGAGGGCAGAGACACACCTGAGAGAGCAGGGCGTGGGCTCTCGCAGACACAGGCGGTGCCTTGCCCCTCTCTGGGCTTCCCTGCTGACTCCAGGTGCAGCTGGAGCAGGTGGCCATGAAGGACCTGATCCACCTGGTGCCGACAGCCCCTCCTTTGCTGTTGGAGGGGGCTCTGCACACCAGCAGCCCAGAGGAGCCTGCGGAGGACCCTGTGTGCTGGGCATGGCAGCTGCTGGCCCCAGGCCTCTCTTGTTCTTCTGCCAGAGGGTCCTAGGGCTCTCTCTGGGGTCCTGGCAGGATCCTGCCTGTGTGCCTGTTGAGGCAACGTCAATGGCACCCTCCACGTAGCTTCTCCTCCTTCATTGTCTCGCTGTCACAGCCTCCTCCTACCCACCTACCCCCATCCAGGTTCCCAGGTGACCGAGCTGCACACAAGTGGTCCCCCTGGGCTGAGCTTTGTGAACAGTACTGCATCCATGTGGTGTATAGTATTGGTGTCACTGCACCACATGGTGTGAGTATTGGCGTCACCGCATCCACGCGGTGTATAATATTGGTGTCACTGCACCCACCCTGTGTGAGTATTGGTGTCACCACATCCACGTGGTGTGAGTATTGGTGTCACCGCACCCACGCAGTGTGAGTATTGGCGTCACTGCATCCACGCGGTGTATAGTATTGGTGTCACTGCACCCACCCTGTGTGAGTATTGGCGTCACCACATCCATGCGGTGTATAGTATTGGTGTCACTGCACCCATGCGGTATGAGTATTGGTGTCACCACATCCATGTGGTGTATAGTATTGGTGTCACTGCACCCACCCTGTGTGAGTATTGGCGTCACCACATCCATGCGGTGTATAGTATTGGTGTCACTGCACCCATGCGGTATGAGTATTGGTGTCACCACATCCATGTGGTGTATAGTATTGGTGTCACTGCACCCATGCGGTGTGAGTATTGGTGTCACTGCACCCACCCTGTGTGAGTATTGGTGTCACCACATCCATGTGGTGTGAGTACTGGCGTCACCGCACCCACACGGTGTGAGTATTGGCGTCACAGGACCAGGCCTCTCGTTCGGGTGGGCTGGGAGCAGGGTAGACACAGCTGGGGACTGAGAGCAAGGAGACGGAATTGCTGGGCCCAGGAACATTTCCCACAAAGGCACAGAGGCGTAAGGAACGTGGCGTTAGGTGGCTTAGAAAGACTTTTCAGAGCAGTTTGAGGCTCTCAGTGGCACTGAGAGGGGGTGCGGAGATCGCCCCGGCACCCCCACACAGCTGCCATGGCCAACCCTCCCTTGTGTTCAGTCGGACAGCAGCAGTTGCTGGAAGATGGAGCCCTCAGCTACCTCCTCGTGCCTGCGAGGAGGAGAGGAGGCTTCATCTTCCAAGTTAGATGTTGTCCAGCCACGGTCCTTAGGCACTTTTAAATACAGTTTAATTGGAACACAGCCATGCTCATTTGCTCACTGCTTTCCTGCGGCACCTACAGAGTTGAGTGGCAAGCATGGCAGAGACAGGATGGCCTGCCGATGAGGGAAAGACCTCCTGACCCCCATCCGGAGCAGAGGGAACCAGGGAGCAGGGCGGCCCGGTGCTGTGTTCCCCTGGTGGCTGCTGTATGTCCGGGTCAGTGGTTGGGAGAAGAAGCGATGGCTCCTGCAGACACTTGAGAGCTTGGTCTTGGTGGAGGCTTCAAGGACAGGCAGGGATGGGACTTGAAAGGAGCACGTGGTTCAGGGAGCTCCTGGGGAGCAGAACAGAGCAGGAGCGGGGTGGAGGGGCCGCACTGGGCTCACCGCGCTGCGGGAGGGGCCTCCTCCCGGCCTCCGCACGCAGGATGGCCTCTCGGTGCTTGGGCCCCAGGCTGCCAGCTGTCCTGAGGAGGGTGCCGTGGTCTCCAGGCTGCTCATGCCTCCTGGGCGCTGAGCTGGCCCAGCAGTGAACTGACTAGCCTCTGGCATGCTTCTAACGCCCCTGTTAACTGGCCTGACGACACAGGAGACCAGCCCTGGGGAACCAGTGGGTGGAAGATCTCTGTCTCTCTTTCTCTCTCTGTAACTCTGCCTTTCAAATAAATAAATCTTTAAGAAAAAAACAAGCAGACGGTGGCAGAGGAGCAAGACTTCAGGTCAGCAGGCTGCTCGAGGGGAACGGAAACCCTGTCATTGTCCGTGTTTGCTGAGAGGGACCGAGACGTCATGGAACCTGGGAGCGGTGTGCGCTTGAAGACCAGGAAGGTGCTGCCGAAAGCATTCCTGAGGCCCAGTCGGCATTCACTTCTGCCATCTTGTAACGGAGAAGCCTGCGGGGAGGACAGAAGCACTGTACATGCATTCAGGACTTTTGTCAGTTTAGTTTTTCCAATGGCGCTTGAAAGAGCAGTAGATAAGAACTTTCTGGTCTGTTTTGCCCCCCCCCCCCCCCGCCTTTTTTCTTTGTTAGAATGTTTCCTCTGCTGCATTGTTTATGCATTCCTTGGTGCTGTTTAAAGTCCAGTAACATTAACAATATCATTCATCGCAGGTGTCTTTTTCTTTCCTAGACCAAACTTGAGTCAATTTTTAACTCGTTATTTTGTATAAGGCAAGAACAGTTATAGCTGGAACTCCTAACTTTAAGAAAAGAAAAATCCTCATAAATATTTGGGAATGCTTTGATTAATTTGCAAAACTATCAAATAAATTGCCCCATAAGTTATGCTACATCATTTGAGTTAAAGTAAAAAAAAAACAATGAAAATGTGCATCTTTATTTTCATGGTAGTATAATTATACTGGGTATGACTGTTTAAAGTTTATGAGGCATTAACTAACTACTCTTCTATTAGCAGAAATGTCCCCTAGCTTTCTGTGTTCCGGGGATGAGGCTGGGTTGTGAGCGGTGGCTGCATGGGCACCCACGCAGTACCACCTTCATCCTGTCCCCTCTGTGGCTCTCTGTCTGTGCCCACAGTCCAAGTGTCGGGTGTCTCGGGCTCAGTCGTTTGCTCTCCTGCCTTCTCCGTGGTCTCTGTAGGTGACATCATTGGCCTCATGGCTGCGTGCCAAACATTCATCTTGGTGGTCCCCAAAAGTGTCACTCCATCCCCAACTGCTCCTGACTCATTTATTGGAAAGCAGTTATCTTGTTTACATTTATATAGTTCTTATTTGAAAGGCAGAGAGACACAGGCAGGCAGAGAGCTTCCATCTACTGGTTCACTCCCCAAAAGCACACAGCGGCTGGGCCAGGATAAAACCAGGAGCTGGAACTGCGTGCAGGCCTCCCCCGTGGACGGCAGGGGACACGGCTGGGTCTCAGTCCAGGTCTCCCCCGTGGGTATCAGGGGACACAGCTGGGTCTCAGTCCAGGTCTCCCCCGTGGGTATCAGGGGACACAGCTGGGTCTCAGTCCAGGTCTCCCCCGTGGACGGCAGGGGACACGGCTGGGTCTCAGTCCAGGTCTCCCCCGTGGGTATCAGGGGACACAGCTGGGTCTCAGTCCAGGTCTCCCCCGTGGACGGCAGGGGACACGGCTGGGTCTCAGTCCAGGTCTCCCCCGTGGGTATCAGGGGACACAGCTGGGTCTCAGTCCAGGTCTCCCCCGTGGACGGCAGGGGACACAGCTGGGTCTCAGTCCAGGTCTCCCCCGTGGGTATCAGGGGACACAGCTGGGTCTCAGTCCAGGTCTCCCCCGTGGACGGCAGGGGACACGGCTGGGTCTCAGTCCAGGTCTCCCCCGTGGACGGCAGGGGACACGGCTGGGTCTCAGTCCAGGTCTCCCCCGTGGACGGCAGGGGACACGGCTGGGTCTCAGTCCAGGTCTCCCCCGTGGACGGCAGGGGACACGGCTGGGTCTCAGTCCAGGTCTCCCCCGTGGGTATCAGGGGACACAGCTGGGTCTCAGTCCAGGTCTCCCCCGTGGACGGCAGGGGACACGGCTGGGTCTCAGTCCAGGTCTCCCCCGTGGACGGCAGGGGACACGGCTGGGTCTCAGTCCAGGTCTCCCCCGTGGACGGCAGGGGACACGGCTGGGTCTCAGTCCAGGTCTCCCCCGTGGACGGCAGGGGACACGGCTGGGTCTCAGTCCAGGTCTCCCCCGTGGACGGCAGGGGACACGGCTGGGTCTCAGTCCAGGTCTCCCCCGTGGACGGCAGGGGACACGGCTGGGTCTCAGTCCAGGTCTCCCCCGTGGACGGCAGGGGACACGGCTGGGTCTCAGTCCAGGTCTCCCCCGTGGACGGCAGGGGACACGGCTGGGTCTCAGTCCAGGTCTCCCCCGTGGGTATCAGGGGACACAGCTGGGTCTCAGTCCAGGTCTCCCCCGTGGACGGCAGGGGACACAGCTGGGTCTCAGTCCAGGTCTCCCCCGTGGGTATCAGGGGACACAGTGGGTCTCAGTCCAGGTCTCCCCCGTGGACGGCAGGGGACACGGCTGGGTCTCAGTCCAGGTCTCCCCCGTGGACGGCAGGGGACACGGCTGGGTCTCAGTCCAGGTCTCCCCCGTGGACGGCAGGGGACACGGCTGGGTCTCAGTCCAGGTCTCCCCCGTGGACGGCAGGGGACACGGCTGGGTCTCAGTCCAGGTCTCCCCCGTGGACGGCAGGGGACACGGCTGGGTCTCAGTCCAGGTCTCCCCCGTGGACGGCAGGGGACACGGCTGGGTCTCAGTCCAGGTCTCCCCCGTGGGTATCAGGGGACACAGCTGGGTCTCAGTCCAGGTCTCCCCCGTGGGTATCAGGGGACACAGCTGGGTCTCAGTCCAGGTCTCCCCCGTGGACGGCAGGGGACACGGCTGGGTCTCAGTCCAGGTCTCCCCCGTGGATGGCAGGGGACACAGCTGGGTCTCAGTCCAGGTCTCCCCCGTGGACGGCAGGGGACACGGCTGGGTCTCAGTCCAGGTCTCCCCCGTGGGTATCAGGGGACACAGCTGGGTCTCAGTCCAGGTCTCCCCCGTGGACGGCAGGGGACACAGCTGGGTCTCAGTCCAGGTCTCCCCCGTGGGTATCAGGGGACACAGTGGGTCTCAGTCCAGGTCTCCCCCGTGGATGGCAGGGGACACGGCTGGGTCTCAGTCCAGGTCTCCCCCGTGGGTATCAGGGGACACAGTGGGTCTCAGTCCAGGTCTCCCCCGTGGACGGCAGGGGACACAGCTGGGTCTCAGTCCAGGTCTCCCCCGTGGACGGCAGGGGATCCAAGTACTTGAGCCTTCATCTGCTGCCAGTCAGTCAGTGTATGCAGTAGCAGGACACTGGAATTGGACGTGGAGTTGGGACTCAAACCCTGGTACTCAATATGAGATGCAGGGCCCCAAGTGCTGTCTTTCTCCATGGCCTGTCCCTGGTGCCATAATTCACGGGGCTCCACCTTCTGCCTCAGAACGCTGTCAGCTTTGGCACGGTGATCCTCCAAGTGACTGAGGCCAGAAACAGGAGCCATCTTTGAGCCTCCTCTCCTCTCCACGTGAAGTCAGTCCTGGCGGCTCCATCCCCACCCCTGTCCCACAGCTGCTGCGTTCTCCTGGCTGAGCTCCTCCCCTGCCCTTTTACCCCATTAGTAGCCCAGCCTGGGCCACGGGGAGGCCATGCCATGGATCCTCCCCGCCCCCAACCCCAATGGATCTCCTCCATTTATTCTCTAAGCAGGAGCCCCGGTTAGCTTTCTAAAATGCAAATTACTTCCCATGAGTGCCCCCCTTAAAACTCTCTTCACAGTCTCCTCTCACACATGGGATTAAGTGCAAAATTCACACCTGGCCTGTAAGGCCTATGGTGACCGGAGTGGAGTCTTCCTTAAAATTCACCGAGTAGAGTAACGGCAGGGAGTCCCAGCGCTGCTGCGGCCCACTGCTCTTTCCTCTGGCTGGGGCAGGGGTCGGGGCTGGGTTCAGGTGGGAAACCGTGGATTTTTACCAGTAAGTGGTGGTAACAACTTGGCCCTTGCGTATGTAGGTTAATCTGGTGCGTGGTCTGGAAGACAGGTTTCCTTGAGATTTGTGACGGGCAGCGAGGACGTGCGTGCAGCTCTTCTCCGCAGTGTAGCTCCCGTGTGACGTTTGTGTTCCGGCTGAGCCGTCCGGCTGGGAAAGCACCGCCGCCCCGCCTTGTGTCTCCCTCCCCTCACTCGCCCACAGCCCTTGCTCCCCTCCTGGGATCTGCCAGGCCTGCTCCTCCCGCTCTGCCTGGGAAGGGGCTCCTGGTCGTTGTCCCCCTCCCTCAGGTCCGCCGTGCCGCACACCCCCTGGCACCGCCGTCCTGGGCTGCACAGTGCTGCTTTGTTTACTGTGCACATCTCTGTCGGAGACAGCGGCTTCACGGCCCGTTTGCTGGCTCCCCACCGCCTGGAAAAGCGCCCCGCAGCTGGTGCGCAGGCGTGGAATGACGGCAGGACGCGGGCAAGCTGCGAGGTGTGCGTTTGCAGGACCCTGTCTGCCCCGGGCACGATGCACAATGAACCCACAGAACACCACGGAGGGAGCTAGGGAACGTCAGGATCCACGTGCCTTCCCCACATTTTCCTCGTGTGGGGTCACGGCTGTGACCTTGTCGAGGGTGAATGGATAACCCACGTGATCCGGCAGCAGCTTAGGCTTCAAGAAACCGTGCCAGCCCCCACCTCCTGCATGGCTGCTGGTCACACTCAGTCTTGGTCTGGGGCTTAGTTTAAAGGTGACCTGATTCTCACAACTTCCTGGCTCTGTGGTGTGGTGTGGCGAGAAGATCCCGTCCCTGCCCTCCGCACAGCAGCGGCGGGTGTGCGAACGGGCGGCTGTGGGCCTGTGTTGTGGGGCTGCGGGTTCAGCTGCTACTTGCCACGCTGGCGTTCCGTATCAGAGGGCCAGTTCAGGCCACAGGACTCGGCTTCTCATCCGGCTTCCGGCTAACGCTCTTAGGAAAGCAGCCGATGATGGCCCAAGTGCCTGGGTCCTTGTCACCCGGGTGGAAGACCCAGATGGAGTTCCTGGCTCCTGGCATCAACCTGACCCGCCTCAGCTACTGCGGCCTTTTGGGGAGTGAATCAGCAGATTTAAGATCTTTGTCTGTCTGTCTGTCTGTCTCTTTCTGTCACCCTGTCTTTTGGATAAATAAATAAATAAATCTAAAATATATACATATATAGGCGGTTGTAATTCGGTGTTCTGTCCTGGGGATAGTGGTTAAGCGCTGTGAGAACATGCCTGCCTTCCTTTCTGTCTGCATTAATGCTGGTTGTCTGCATAAGTAACAAGAGGTCATAGCTTGTTAGTGATGAAATGCAAGAAGTACTTTGGTATAATTGTAATATTGGCTTTTAAAAATACTTCTTATTGAACTGTAACAAAAAGATTGACTTTCTTTTAAATGCTTTTCACTTTTATTTGAATGTAGACTCACATGAAGTTGTAAGAAATGATACAGAGATGGGGCCGGTGCTGTGGTGCAGTGGGTTAAGGCCCCAGCCTGCAGCACTGGCATCCCATATGGGCGCCGGTTCGAGTCCTGGATATTCCTCTTCTGATCCAGCTCTCTGCTATGGCCTGGGAAAGCAGTGGAGGATGGCCCAAGTCCTTGGGTCCCTGTGCCCGCATGGGAGACCTGGAAGAAGCTCCTGGCTCCTGGCTTCGGATAGGCTCAGCTCTGGCCATTGCCATCATTTGGGGAGTGAACCAACGGAATGGAAGACCTCTCTCTCTCTCTGGCTCTACCTCTCTCTCTCTGTAACTCTGTCTTTCATATAAATAAATTAAATCTTTAAAAAATTAAAAACAAAGAAATGATCCAGAGAGTCCCTGTGCATGCCTCCAAACCCACAGTCCGGTATCAGCCACGTGACAGCCATGGATGCTGTCCTCACAGAGAGCACGGTGTCACCGCAGGGGCCCATCATGTCCCCTTCACGGCGACGTCTCCTTTCCCCGACCCCACGCCTTCCTCAGTCCCTGCCAGCCACGAGCCCGCTTCCCATTCCCGTGATTTGTCATTTCAGCAACGTTGTGTAACTGGAAGAACACAGTGTGTGGCCTTTGGGGTGCGCTTTTTCACTCAGCGTCTTTCTGTGGAAATTCGTTCAGACCACCACGCCCCTGTTTATTGCTGAGTAGTGTTCCGGGGCGTGGGCAGGCCAGCCGACCTAACCGTGGATGTCCTCGTGGTTTTGTGGTTTGTGGCTGTTGTGAGAAGGTGGCTGTGAGCATGCGCACACAGGTGTTCCTGTGAGCATCATTGCTTTGGTCTGCCAAGGTCCCCATTCCGAAGCTCCACAGATGGGTGGCTTAGAGCAAGGGAAGCCAGTATTCCCTGTCAGTTCTGGATGCTGAGTGTGAGACCGCCGTGTGGCAGGGCTGAGCTGTTCCTTCTGGGGGTTCTGGAAGAGGGTCTGTTCTGTGCCCCTCTCCAGGCTCCTGGTGGTGCTGTGGAACTTGGTTCTCAGCTTGTGGACGCTGTGTCCCACGTCCTGCCTCTGTCTTCACATGGTCATTGTTCTGCTCTGCTCACAAGGCCACTGGTCATCTTGGGGTCAAGGCCATTGTAATCGTATGACCTCATGTTAACCTGCCCACATCTTCCAAGGCCCTATTTCCAGCCGTGGTCACATCTGTAGGTTAGGATTTCCGTCTTCCATCCCCAGCAGGGAGTTTCCATTTACCTGGGATAAATGCTCTGGGAGAGTCAGGGCTGTATGTGACATGTTTCTTAAGAAACTGCTGGTCTCCTGCAGATCCAGGGGGCTTAGTGTTTTACGTCGCCACCAGCCATGTGTGAGCACCGCAGTTCCTTGGCGTCCCCAACAGTGGGTGCTGTTACCGTGTTTAGTGTAGCCACTCTGGTGGGTGTGGAGTGTCCACTGGGGTCTTCGTTGGCATTTCTCTGATGGACAAAGATGGTGCACGGCATTCAGAGGTTGTGTGCAGCTCTGTGTGGCCTGAAATGTCTGTGCCACTCACCCCCTTTCTCCTTTCACTGCCGAGTCTGGAAAGTTCTCCCATGTTCTGGATCCCACGCCTTTGTCAGGTGTGTGGTTCTCATGCATTTTTTCTGTTCTCTCTCTTTTTTTTAATCCCCTACCCATGTATCTCACCAAGCAAGATTTAAATTCTGATGATGTCCAATCAGTTTTTCCTTTTGTAGATTCTGTTGTGATAACATCTAAGAACCCTTTGCCTAGTTTAGGTCCAAAGATTTTCTTACATATTTTTCTAAAAATTTATACGTTCACACCTTATGTTTAAATCTGTGACCCATTTTGAGGTCATATTTGTATGATGTGTGATTAGACTGGTGTTCATTTTTCCCCTTTATGTTCAATTGCTCACACACTGTTCATTGAAAAAGCTGTAATTCCTCTACTGAACTGCTTTTCTGTCTTGTCAGAAATCAGAGAGGGTGGTTAGCCCAGTGGTTAAGGTAACTGCCTCTGACAGTGGAGGGCCTCTGTCTAGTTCTCGACGCCAGCTTCCTGCCACTGGGGACTCCGGCTCAGGTCGTGGTTCCTGACACACATCTGAGAGGCAAGAATGAACTCCTGGCTCCTGGGTGCAGCGCTGGTCCATTGCTGGCTGTTGTGGTCCTTGTGGAATAAAACAGCAGACAGGAGTCCTCTCTGAACGTCTGTCTATTTCTCTGTCTCTTTAATAAATGAAAAATAAAAAAATGAACAGTTAGGCACATTTGTGGGGGTCTGTTCTGTGCTCTGTGCTCTGTTCCACTGATCTATGTGTTTGTCATTTTGCCAAACCACAATGTCTGGTTTAACGGAGTCATGTACTAAGTTCAGATTAGGTGGAGTGATTCCTCCCACTTTTCTTTTTCAAAGTAATGTTATCTATTTTAAGTTCTTTGCTTTTCATATATATTTTAGAATAATGTTGTCTGTATTTATAAAATATCTTGCTGAAATTTTTACATAAATTGTCATAAAACTGTGTGTCAGTTTTGGGAGAATTAACATTTTGCTATGTTGAGTTTTGCAATCTACAAATGTGATATGTCTCTCCATTTATTTTTTAAAAAGATTTATTTATTTATTTGAAAGAGTTACACAGAGAGAGAAGAAGAGGCAGAGAGAGAGAGATCCTTCATCCGCTAGTTTACTCCCCAATTGGTCGCAACAGCCAGGGCTGTGCTAGTCTGAAGCCAGGAGCCAGGAGCTTCATCCAGGTTTCCCATGTGGGTGCAGGGGCCCAAGGGCTTGGGCCATCTTCTACTGCAGAGATCAGAAGTGGAGCAACCGGGACTCGAAATGGCGCCCATATGGGATACCGACCCTGCAGGCGGTGGCCTTACCTGCTATGTCACAGCGCTAGCCCCTCTCCATTTATTTTTTGATTTCTTTCATCATAACGTTGTAGTTGTTGGTATACAGGTCTTAGTACTTTGTTGGATTTACCCTTATGTAACTCATGTGTATGTTATTGTAAGTAGTATTACTTTTTAATTTTGGAGCTCATATATCCACTGCCACTACACAGAAATACAACTGGTTGTTGTCAACCTTGTACCCTGTGACTTTTCTAAACTCAGTTTTTAATTCTAGGAGGCCTCGAATTAAAAAAATATTGAGATTGTCTGCACAAAGATGTCATCTACAAATAGGAAACATTTTGTCTCTTCTTACCCTCTGATCTGTGTGATGTTAGCTCCTTCCTTTCCATATTGCATTTGCTAGATTTTACAGGATTGGTACAAGTAACATCTTTGTCTTGTGCCTGATCTTCTGAGTAAACCATTCAGAAATTCACCAGAAAGTGTAAAATTAGCTTAGACTTTTGTAAATATTTTTTAAAAATCAAATTGAGGAAGTTACCCTCATTCATATTTCTCTGAGGGTTCAGGGGTGATTTCTTTTTCCAAATGTCTTTTTATGCTTGTGACTTTGATCTTTTAGGATGATGATATAATTTGTCACATTGATATTTTACTATGAAACCAACAGTGCATCCTTGGAATAAATCCCAGTTGGACATGGTATGTAATTCTTCTGTGAAATTTAGGTTAATGGTGCTGAATTCTATTGGCTTATATTGTGATAAACATTTTAACGTCTATAATTATGATGAATCTTGGTCTGTCATTAAAAAATGTATATTCTTTGTTGGGTTTTGTGTCAAAATAATACTAGCTTCAGAAAATAAATTGCAAATTTCTCACACATCTCTTTTTATTTTCTGGAAGGGCTTTGTTTAGAACGGGTGTTAATTCTTCAAACATTTGGGAGAATTTCCATTGAAAGAATTTGGGCTTCAAGGTGGTTTTTCTCAGAGTTTTAAACCACAAACTGGGGCTGGTGCTGTGGCTCACTTGGCTAATCTTCCGCCTGTGGCGCCGGCATCCCATATGGGTGCCGAGTTCTAGTCCCGGTTGCTCCTCTTCCACTCCAGCTCTCTGCTGTGGCCCGGGAGTGCAGTGGAGGATGGCCCAAGTGCTTGGGCCCTGCACCCACATGGGAGACCAGGAGGAAGCACCTGGCTCCTGGCTTCAGATTGGCACAGTGCAACAGCCGTGCCGGCCATTTTGGGGGTGAACAACAGAAGGAAGACCTTTTTCTCTGTCTCTCTGTCTAACTCTGCCTGTCTAATAAAAAAAAAAAATGAGGAAGTCATTATAAAAAAGAAACCCATGACCTTATTATCCTTTCTAGTGTTAGAGGTATGCAAATTATTTGTCTAATGGGGGTGATTTGAGGTATCTCATGTTTTTCTAGGACTTGGTTCATTTCATTGAAGTTGTCTAATTTATGTGTGTGTAGTGGTTTATAGCATTCCTGGGTTATATTTGACCTTCAGGGGCTGTAGGGATATCCTCTGCTTAACTCCTGACACTGGTAATTTGTGTCTTCTCTCTCTTTTCTTTGTCGGGCTTGCAAGTTTTATTGATCTTTCTCCCCAAACCAGCTCTTTGTTCCTTTGATATTCCTATTATTCTATTTTTATTTCCATTTATTTATTCTCTCATGTTTATTATTCGCTTGCTCTACTTATGTTGGCTTTATTCTGTTCTTCATTCTTCAGGTTCTTCAGGTGAGAGATTAATTGTAAATCTGAGAATTTTTTCATTTTCCAATATAAGCTTTTAGTGTTTTCAGTTTCCCTCACAGTACTGATTTAGTTGTGTTACACAAATTTAATACATTGTATTTTCATTTTATATATATATATACATATATATTTATTTAAATTTCCTTGAAGACAGTCTTCAATTTACATATAATTTAGAAATGTATTGCTTAGTTTCCAAGTGTCTGAAGATTTTCTTGTTATCTTTTGTTACTAATTTCTGGTTTCTTTCTAGTGTTGCCAGGTAATATACTCTCTCCAAATTTGATTCTCTTGGGATTCTTGAAATTAATTTTATGCCACAGAGTATGTCCTATCTTGATGTATAGAATCTGATCACTTGAAATGAATATGTAGTCTGGTGTGACTGGGTGGGATTAGATCCTGTTGGTCAATTGTGTTGTTCAATTTCTAAATCCTTGCTGATTTCACATGTAGCTATTTCATTTTTATTTATTTTTTATTTATTTTTTTATTTGACAGGCAGAGTGGACAGTGAGAGAGAGAGACAGAGAGAAAGGTCTTCCTTTGCCATTGGTTCACCCTCCAATGGCTGCCGCGGCTGGCGCACTGTGGCCGGCGCACCGCGCTGATCTGATGGCAGGAGCCAGGTGCTTCTCCTGGTCTCCCATGGGGTGCAGGGCCCAAGCACTTGGGCCATCCTCCACTGCACTCCCTGGCCACAGCAGAGAGCTGGCCTGGAAGAGGGGCAACCGGGACAAAATCTAGCACCCTGACCAGGACTAGAACCCAGGTGCTGGTGCCACAAGGCGGAGGATTAGCCTAGTGAGCCACAGTGCCGGCTGTACATGTAGCTATTTCATCTATTATTGGGAGAATGAAGTTTGCAATTGCCAATTATAATTATGAAGTTATAAAATCCCCCCTTCGTATATCAGTTTAGGTTTCGCATCCTTTGCAGCTCTGTATTTGGGACGTACACATCTAGAATTGTATTGGCCCTTTTGTCATTATATACCTTTCTTCACTGACTCTGGAAATCTCTGTGCTGAAGTCCACTTTATCTGATACCAATATACACACTCCTGCTTTCTTTTGTCTGAAGTTTGCTCTTTGATCTTCCATCTTTTTACTTTCAGCCCTTATCATTGTGTTTAAATTGAGCATCCTGTTGGAAGCACAAAGTTGGGTCACACCCACCCCCACGCAGTATGGATCCCTGTCTTTTTACTGGTGTACTTAGACCATTTACATTTAATATAGTTATTGATATATTAGTCAGTCTTCAGCTTATTTTTTTCTGCTTTCTGTTTATTTTCTTGGTTTCTGTCTTCTTTTTATGCTTTCTTATGTATAACTTGAGCATTTTTTAAAATTCCATTTTTACATGCAGTGTTTTTGTGTTTATACATGTATATTTTTAAAAATGATCATTATAAATAGCACATTATAAATATATAACATATTAAAAAGGATTTACTTATATGAAAGAGTTATGGAGAGGGACACACACATAATGTACACATGCACAGAGATCTTTCTGCTATTTCACTCTCCAGATGGCTACAGCAGGGCCAGGCTGAAGCTGGGAGCCAGGAGCTTCATCTGGGTCTCCTATGTGGGTGGCAGGGACCTAACTATTTGAACCGTCTTCCACTGCTTTCCCAGGAGCATTAGCAGGGATCCAGATTGGAAGTGGAGCAGCCGGGAGACAAACCAGTACCCGTATGGCATGCTGGTGTGGCAGGCAGTGTCTTTACCCACTATGCCACAACACCAGCTCCAATATATAACATTACAGTTTAATAGTATTGATGCTTTACTAACGTCACTCATGTGAAATGTATGACATTTAGCTCCCTTTGCCTTCTCTATTTATAATTGTCTCAAATACTTCCTTTATACTTATTTATAAATCATGTCAGACAGGGCTTTAATTTTTGCTTCACTCGTTTTGAATAAATTCAAGGGACGTTTACTTAGCCACATTTTTACTCTTTCTATTGTTTGTTCTTTCTTTTTGATATTTCAAGACTTCTTTTTTTTTTTTTTTTGACAGGCAGAGTGGACAGTGAGAGACAGAGACAGAGAGAAAGGTCTTCCTTTGCCGTTGGTTCACCCTCCAATGGCCACTGCAGCCAGCACATCACGCTGATCCGAAGGCAGGAGCCAGGTGCTTCTCCTGGTCTCCCATGGGGTGCAGGGCCCAAGCACTTGGGCCATCCTCCACTGCCCTCCCGGGCCACAGCAGAGAGCTGGCCTGGAAGAGGGGCAACCGGGACAGAATCCGGCGCCCCGACCGGGACTAGAACCTGGTGTGCCGGCGCCACAAGGCAGAGGATTAGCCTAGTGAGCCACGGCGCCAGCTCAAGACTTCTTTTTTGCACATTCTTTGAAGAATTCATTTAGCCAACTCTTTCAGAGTAAGTTGTGCTGGTGACTAGTCATGTTAGGAATTTTTTTGTGTGTTTAATTGTTTTTCAGTGTGAGACTGTATTTATTTCCCTTTATTCCTAAGGAATAGTTTTGCTGTATATGAGATTCTGAGTTCATAGTTCCTTGTTTTTAGCACTTAAAAATGATATCACTTTCTTCTGGCTTCTGTGGTTTCTGGTAAGAAGTCTTCAATTTCTTTTTATCACATAGGTATTATTCTCTCACTTCTCTCAATATTTTTTTCATTGTCTTAATTTTTTTCCAAAGAAGCATTTTATTTGAGGAATACAGACTTCATACATTTCATAAGTACAACTTCAGGAATATAGTGATTCTTCCCATCATACCTGCCCTCCCACCCACACGCCCACCCATCTTCCTCCTCCCTCTCCCATTCTTAGTCCTATTCTCTGCTAAGATCTATTTTCAATTAACTTTATACACAGGAGACCAGCTCTATAATAAGTAAAGAGTTCAACAATTTGCATGAAAAAAATGAACTGTTCCTCAATAGTTGAGGCAAGAGCTGTTCCAAGTCATTGCATCTCAAAGTTAATTTCATTATTTTTTTTGAGAAAATTAATTAACTTTAAAGAAGCACCTGAGAATGATACATCTTTTGCGAGCACTTAGACATAACTATAACTTATGAGACATAAGAATATTCTCCACTTAATACTTTAAAGCAAAATGAGTCCTCAAGAACAAATTTTATCATTAATTAAGGAAGCACCTAAGGAAACAAGCAATGGATTTGGACACTTAGGCATAACTAAAATTTATGAGACTTAAGAATATCCTCCACTTAATACACTAAAACAAAATAAATCTTTGAGAACAAGTTTTACTGTTAACTCTTACAATACAACTCTTTGAAGGGTCCTGCATGGGAAGTTAGTGCATAGTGACTCCTGTTGTTAATTTAACAATTAACACTCTTATGTATGATGTTAGTGATCACCTGAGGCCCTTGACATGAGCTACCTAGGCTATGGAAGTCTTTGAGTCCACAGACTCTGTCAGTGTTTAGACAAGGCCATAAGCAAAGTAGACGTTCTCTCCTCCCTTTAGAGAAAAGGACCTCCTTCTTTGATGACCACTTCTTTCCTCTGGGGTCTCACTCACAGAGGTCTTTCATGTAGGATTTTTTTTGCCACAGTGTCTTGGCTATCCATGCCTGAAACGTGCTCATGGGCTTTTCAACCAGACCAGAATGCCTTAAGGGCCGATGCTGAGGTCAGAGTGCTATTTAAAGTGATTATCATTCTATGAGTCTGCTGTATGGACTACTTTCCATATTGGAGCATTCACTCCTTTTTAATTCTATCTATTATTATTACCAAACATTTAATCCTATCTATATGATCACTTTAACACTTATAATGCTGTTTTTACCACCCAGCTTAAGAGGGTTTGGGGTCCCATGGCAAGTTTTTAAATTGGACCCTTATAAATAAGTCCATAGGAATGTATGCAGAACAATACAGCTTTACAGTTACAAACTTCATACACTTCATAATTACAACTTTAGGAACTTGGTGATTCTTCCTACCTTGCCTGTCCTCCCACCCACACTGCCACCACTCTTCCTCTTCCCTCTCTTATTCCCACTTTTATTTTTTTTACTAAGATCTATTTTTGATGAACTTTATACACATATAATTAACTGTTAAATAAAGGGTGCCCTAATCCACTGGTGCTGAGAATGTAAACTGGTACAGCCATTGTGGAAGACAGTGTGGAGATACCTCAGAAATCTGAATATAGACCTGCCATATGATCCAGCCATCCTACTCCCGGGAATTTACCCAAGGGAAATGAAATCAGCATATGAAAGAATTATCTGTACCCCCATGTTTATTGCAGCTCAATTCACAATAGCTAAGATATGAAATCAACCTAAATGCCTATCAATTGAAGACTGGATAAAGAAATTATGGGGTATGTACACCATGGAATACTATACAGTGGTAAGAAAAACCCTGAAATCTGGTCATTTATAACAAAATGGTTGAAAGTGGAAAACATCATACTTAGTGAAATAAGCCGGTCCCAAAGGAACAAATACCATATCTTCTCCCTGATCTGTTATAACTAACAGAGCACCTAAAAGGCAATCTATAAAATTGACACTTTGAGAAGCAATGTCACTGAACAGCCCTTGTCTTGACTGTTGAGGAACAATTTTTTTTCATACTATTTGTTGAACTCGAAATTGTCTTTAGTTTTCTCAGATTTGACTATGATTTGTCTTGGTGTAGATTTGTTTAGGTTTGTACTGATGGAACTTGTTCACTCTCTTCAGTCTGAAGGTTTATTTGGGAAATTTTCAATCATTATTCCTTCCATAGCCTTGGTTGCCCTGCCCCCTGCTCCTCTCCCTCTGGAATTCCAATGATATAAGAACTAGACCTTTTGTTACAGTACCACAGGTCATTGAGGCACAGTTGTTTTTTATTATTTATATTATATTTATATTATATATTCCTATATATTCAATTATTATATATATTTATATTATTTATTTATTTGAAAGTCAGAGCTACAGAGAGGCAGAGGCAGGCACAGAGAGAAAGAGAGAGGGAGAGAGAGAGAGAGAGAGAAGTCTTCCATCCATGGGTTCACTCCCCAAATGGTTGCAGTGGCTGGAGCTGGGCTGATCTGAAGCCAGGAGCCAGGAGTTTCTTCTGGGTCTTCCACATAGGAGCAGGGGCCCAAGGACTTGTACCATCCTCTGCTGCTTTCTCAGGTGCATTAGCAGGGAAGTGGAACAGCTGGGATTTGAACTGGCACCCCATGGGATGCTGGTACTGCAGGTGGAGGCTTTACCTGATACACCACAGCACAGGCCCTGTTTTTTTTTTTTCCCAGAACTTTTTTCTTCTGTGTGGTTCAGATTGTTTAACTTCGATTGCTAAGTTTTCTAGTTTGATAGGTCCCTCTTCTGTCCTTTGCAGTCTATGTCACAGCCCATCTGTTGAGCTTTCAGAATCTTGCTTTCTGTGCTCTTGAGCTCCTGTGTTTGGTTCTTTGTATCTTTTATCACTTTGATGAGACTTCCTATATTTGTATTTGTTTCTAAGATTCAAGAAGCTTTTGTACTCTTTGAAGGCAGATATCTACCTATCTATCTATCTATCTATCTATCTATCTATCTATCTATCTATCTATGTATCTATCGAGAGAGAGAGACTGAGCCAGGTGCCAGGAGCTCAATCAAGATTCCACACTTGGGGCCGGCGCCGCGGCTCACTAGGCTAATCCTCCGCCTCTGGCGCTGGCACACTGGGTTCTAGTCCCAGTCGGGGTGCTAGATTCTGTCCCGGTTGCCTCTCTTCCAGGCCATCTCTCTGCTGTGGCCCGGGAGGGCAGTGGAGGATGGCCTAAGTGCTTGGGCCCTGCACCCGCATGGGAGACCAGGAGAAGCACCTGGCTCCTGGCTTTGGATCAGTGCAGCGGCCATTGGAGGGTGAACCAATGGAAAAGGAAGACCTTTCTCTCTGTCTCTGTCTCTGTCTCTGTCTCTCTCTCTCTCACTGTCCACTCTGCTTGTCAAAAAAAAAAAAAAAAAGATTCCACACTTGTGTGGCAGGGAGCTATTTGCTGGAGCTGTCACCTGCGGCCTCCTGGAGTGCATATTACCACGAAGCTGTGATCCGAGGCCGAGCTGACACTGGGACCCAGGCACGCCAGTGGGCCCACATGGTGTCTTCACCGTTGCTCCAGTGCCCATCCCCGTTTCTAGCATTTTTTATAATTGTACATTGGTACATTTTTATCATAGCTTCTTAAAAACCCTTTGTAGCTGACTCTATGGTGTCTGTCAACATGGTTTTTGCTTCTGCTGTCTTCTTTTCATTGGGTTGAGAAGTTCCTGGTATTCAGTGTGACACACGGTTATTTTTATTGGTACCTAGACAACTTGGGTACAATACTGGATCTTGTTGAAATCTTCAGTTTCAGAAGACGTCTGCTCGGCTGGGCTCTCTGGGGTCACCTGGTTTACTTTGGCAGAGGAAGTGGCTGCCATTCTTGCCGTAAGTGGGTGTAAAGGTCTAGGTTCCCTCCACTGACAGCCAGGTGGGGCTCTGCAGTGCCGCCGAGCAGGGCTGTGAATGTTGATTCCCAGGAGGGACGGCAGGACGGCCTCAGACCTGTTTCCTGCATGGTGTCCACTGACGCCCAGATTGTGGGATGGCCTCGCTACCACCGGGTGGCTGTGGATGCCCTGCCAGTCCGTCAGGCTTCCTCCAACTCCGCCCCACTGAGGGCCGGTGACCCTCCTGTGTAGTCTGGTGAGGTGGAAGCCCAGCCTTTTGTTGGCAAGCAGGGGAGGTGGGAGAAATGGCTTGGTTTGGGTGGAGTAGGGTGCTTATTACTTAGAAGTTTTCTGTTTCGCCTGGCTGCTCCTTTTCCAGCCCTTCAACTGGAGAGAACGGGTTTTAGTGTTTTCGTTTTGGCGAGCAGAACAGGGAAAACCATGCCTGCTCTATCTTCCTAGAAGCAGATGTCGGGGTTGACAGCTTTGACCACCCCGGTGACAGGCTTGTAGGAGTCTTTTCTCATTGAATCATCTCTCTCCTCTCCTGAGCCAGGAACCCGCATGTTCATCCTAAAGATGACGGTTCTGAGGCCACGGAGCTGAGTGACTCGTGCCAGCTCATGTTGGTGGCAGTGGTTGGAGCTGGGCTTCCAGCCCCAAACCTCTCTCTCCACGTGGTGACGACAGGAAGTCTCTTGTTGGACGTGTCTGTCTGTCACGGTCGCCAGCACGTGGGTGAGCCATAGAGGGGTTCACTCTGCTTTGGCCTAGGTTCTCACCTAGGAGCTAGGTCAGCGCCTGCCCAGGGGTCAGGGCTTGGGCTCAGCCGAACGTCCCTTCCAGCCCATGTAGCTTCTGCGTTTCCAGTTTCTCTGTTGATATCAAAGCTGCCCGCCGCCAACTTCCTTCCTCTCGTGGATCTGGTATAGTCACGGGTTCCCAGGAGAGAGGTTTGCTGCGAGGTTTCTGTTGCTCTGTGGGCAAGCGAGAGGTCGCGCTGACAGCTGCAGGGAAGCACGTGTCCTGCGCTCTGCTTCCAGGCCCTGTCGCTCCCCAACGCAGCGCGCGAGGCAGTGTCGGCCAGCGCATGGGGCGTGTGTGCTCCTGAGCAGGGCCCCCAGGAGCACGCTCCGACTCTGCCATCGGGAGCAGCAGCACCTCGAGTAGTTTCCTAAGCCTCAGTGACCTCAGTGTCCTGTCCTGTAAGGTGGACGACCTAGGGAGCGTTAAGAGTTCAGCAGACGCCAGCTGTTCAGGGTTAACTCATTGCTGTCAGCATGGCCATTACTAGGGAACCCGTGGCGTCTGCTCGGCTGGGCTCACTGGGGTCACCTGGCCTGCACGGCCACTGCCACATGTGGGCACTGCCCCGTGTCGGGTCCTCATGCTGAGACCAGATCGGGCGTGCCCGCAAAGCCCCACCTCACAAGGTGCTGGCCTTGCTGCGTGGTCACCGCCGTGCTGCCTGTGGGGCTGCTGAGCTCAGAGAGATGCCACTTTGCATCTTGGGGCTCCCTTCCCTCCTGTAGCTTTTTGCCCCCGGTAAAATCCGAGGCCCTGCCTCTCTGTGGGGTACCCTCCATCGCACGTGGAAATCTCTCTCCCACGTCCTTGCGAGCAAGAATCCAAGGCCGTGACTCCCTAGCCCAGTGCCTCCTCTGGGCGGTGCTCCGGTCCCTGCCCTCCTGTTCCCTCCTCCTGCCTCCGAGGACGGCCCACTGCAGCAGTGCGCGAACACGAGGAGGCTGGGGCTGCACGGTGCTGTGAGGAAGAGAGGCTTATTGGGCTCATGGTTCTGGAGCTCCAGGGCCTGGCGCTGCATCAGCTGTGCCCTGGTGAAGACCTCCTGGCGTAGGGTGGGGCCAGTGCCTGTCCTTCTACTAGCCCCACCTCTTAAAGGGCCCACCACCTCTCATATCACCACATTGCAGACCAAACCTCAGACACGTGAACCCCTAGAGGGGAAAGCACATTCGAATCCCAGCCGGTGCTCAAGCCCTAGGAGTCTGTGGCTGACTTAGCTTCCCAGGGCTGCTGTAGTAATGTCTGCAGACTGGGCGGCTTGAACGACAGAGCTAGAGGCCAGAAGTCCACAGTGGAGAGGTGGGCAATGGGCAGGGCAGGTTCCTCTGCGGGGCGTGACGGGACTGTGTTTCACCCCCAGACCCGTTCCCTGTGATTTGTGGACACTCTGGGCCTGCCTTGGCTTCCAAGTGCACCTACTGACCCCGGCCGTACCCCCAGCCGTACGTTCCCCTGTCTTTGTGAAAGCATTGACCACACTGGACCAGGGCCCTCCCAGCTCCACTGGGATTCGTCTCAACGTAGCGGATTGCAACTGCAAACTATCCCATTCACAGGCACCGGGGTCAGGCCTCCAGCTCATCTTTTCGGGAAGTGCTGAGAACAGGTGACAGTGACACCTGAACCAGGGCCTCCCCTGATAGAAAAGCCACAGCACAGGCAGGATGAGAAGGGTCTGGGCAGGTGTGTGAGTCGGCACACTCAGAATTGGCCCTGGAAGAGACTGAATTCTGAGCCGGCAGCAGGGCTTGGGGTGTGTTGTTTTGTCTCTATTTGAAATGGTGCGTCTGGAAATCCAAAGCCTTTTGTTGCGGTCGCCCCTCCGATGGTGCAGGTGTTTGTGTGCTGTTTGTGTGTTTTCCTGCAGCTCTCGCCTGCCTGTCTGCTGGCGGCCACGGAGCTTATCAAACCATCCACGGTGGGGCCTGAGCAGCTGCGCACCAGGGCTGGGGCGCGCTGAGTTTGTTTATGTAAATTTTGTTGTATTTTAGTCTTCCCAGCGACTGCCTTGGGGCTTTAATTTTCAGTCAAAGGCCAGGAAAGAAAGGCGCTTAGTGCTTAGATGTAGGTAGTTGGGATAATGTGTGAGGCGAGCCTTTCTGAGCAGCCGCCCACCCAGCGGCTGGTGGGGGAACGTGACCAGCACACCTTGGGGAGGCCACGGTCTCCTTGCGAGTCGTCATAATGTGTCCTCTTTAATTTTCATGGCTTTATTTTGCTTTTGAAATGTTCCTTTCAAATATGTTATTCTGGTGTATTTTTTTCTTCCTTTGTAATAAAGCCTTGGAAATTATTCAGAGCACAGTCTACAACAGAGAGAAAACGTTCAACGGTGTAATGAATCCATGGGCAATTATATCCTAATAAATTCTTGTATTCTAAATGCAAGTAAGTGTCTTTCCAAATTGCATATGTTAAGTAGATGGCCAGGAAAAGCATATAGATAACTATGTTAAATTAAGGAAAATAAATACATTCAATTAGTTTATGTATGTGTTATAGCTGAAAAGAGCATTCGGCACTATCGACAAAACCCCGGTGAGAAAATGAATTCCCTGAGTAAATATTGATTGACACGGACGGGCAGCAGATGGCTGGCAGCGGAGGTCCGGAGACAAGTGAGGCGGTGTGGTCCCCAGGGTCTCTGTGGTCAGAAATTCCAGGATCCCTGTTGACCACTTGACCGCAAATTCGCCCCCCGCCCCCACCTCGTTCTCTCTTCCGCGTTCCTCCTGGCCAGGTTCCCACGTCCTGAATCTCGAAGGCGGCACCTGCTTCCAGAAGGAGGCGTGGGTTCCCGAGCTGTGTGGGGCCTCGTGCCTGCCGCCGTGCTCTCCCAGCATGCCCTTGCTTCTGTCTCCAGGGAGGATGTTTTGCGGGCTCCTTGGGTTCCATTCCCTCCGTCTAGTGTACAACACTTGATGTCGCTTAAACAATGACATTTTTATGTCAGTCAGCACCCAGTGATGCTGCTTGCACCTGCTCCTGGATTCACTCTGACTCCCTGGTTGAGGTCACGGTGGAGAGGCCAGTGGCAGGGCAGGCCAAGGCAGGTACACGGGGTAGGATCAGTGGGCACAGGAAGAACCCCGTGGAAGTGCAGACAGATTCAGCTTTGGAGACTTCTCTCATTTTGGCAGATGCCTGGCAAAAATTTAAAACATCTTTTTAAAGACCTACTCATTTATTTGAGAGACAGAGTTATAGAGAGAGGGAGAAACAGAAAAAGAGGTCTTCCATCTGCTGGTTCACTCCCCAAACGGCCTCAATGGCTGGAGCCCAGTCAATGTGAAACCAAGAGCTAGGAGCTTCTTCTGAGTCTCCTACACGGGTGCAGGGGCCCAAGCATTTGGGCCATTTTCCATGGCTTCCCTTAGCACATTAGCAGGGAGCTGGATCTGAAGAGGAGCAACCGGGACACAAACCAGCACGCACTGGGATGTTGGCTCCACAGGCAGAGGCTTAGGCTACTACTCCATGGTGCCAGCCCCTAAAATATTCTTTTAATTACTTGAGAAGCAGAGAAGACAGGCAGAGCTCCCATTTACTGGTTTACTCTTAAATGCCTCCACCGGTTGCGACTGGCCAAAGCCAGAAGCCGGGAAGGCGTCCTCATGTCTGCACATGGATGCTATCTCCCAGGGTCTGTGCTGGCAGGAAGCTGGAGTGAGGACTCACACTCAGGCACTCCCATGTGGGATGTGGGCGCCTAAACCTGTGTCTTAGCCTCTAGGCCAAAGGCCTACTGCCCCTTTCTCTTCTTGTTTTCTTGGTTCCTTGGCTCTTGCCCACTGGGACACCTGACTGGAGGAACAAGGCAGCTCAGGACGGATGAGGGCTGGCCCACAGGCCAGGCAGGAGATGGCTTTGCCCATCCCTTCTTCACTTGTAAGGCAGGGGAGGCAACGGTGACACTGGGTGATGTGAGGCTCCTACATGTGAGAAATGTCTAACGCTGTGCCTGCATGCACAGCACCTGCTCAGGCAGGGCGTGCTGTGGGCTGCACCCACTGTGACTTCTCTCATGGGCACTGCCACGCCTTGGCAGGCCATTGCAGCCAGCCCCGCACAGGAAGCCCTGGGGAGGTGGTCTCTGCCCAGCAGGAGGCTGCTGAGACTCCTGCCCGAAGAGCTGTTAGGAAGCGTGCACAGATGTGTAAGGAAGTGTGTGTGCTGTTAGGAAGGAGGTGTGTGTGCTGTTAGGAAGGAGGTGTGTGTGTGTGCTGTTAGGAAGGAGGTGTGTGTGTGTGCTGTTAGGAAGGAGGTGTGTGTGTGCTGTTAGGAAGGAAGTGTGTGTGCTGTTAGGAAGGAGGTGTGTGTGTGTGCTGTTAGGAAGGAGGTGTGTGTGCTGTTAGGAAGGAGGTGTGTGTGTGTGCTGTTAGGAAGGAGGTGTGTGTGCTGTTAGGAAGTGTGTGTGTGCTGTTAGGAAGGAAGTGTGTGTGCTGTTAGGAAGGAGGTGTGTGTGTGTGCTGTTAGGAAGGAGGTGTGTGTGCTGTTAGGAAGGAAGTGTGTGTGTGTGCTGTTAGGAAGGAGGTGTGTGTGTGTGCTGTTAGGAAGGAGGTGTGTGTGCTGTTAGGAAGTAAGTGTGTGTGTGTGCTGTTAGGAAGGAGGTGTGTGTGCTGTTAGGAAGTGTGTGTGTGCTGTTAGGAAGGAAGTGTGTGTGTGTGCTGTTAGGAAGGAAGTGTGTGTGTGTGCTGTTAGGAAGGAGGTGTGTGTGTGTGCTGTTAGGAAGGAGGTGTGTGTGTGTGCTGTTAGGAAGGAAGTGTGTGTGTGTGCTGTTAGGAAGGAAGTGTGTGTGCTGTTAGGAAGGAAGTGTGTGTGTGTGCTGTTAGGAAGGAAGTGTGTGTGTGCTGTTAGGAAGTGTGTGTGTGTGTGTGCTGTTAGGAAGGAGGTGTGTGTGTGTGCTGTTAGGAAGGAAGTGTGTGTGTGTGCTGTTAGGAAGGAAGTGTGTGTGTGTGCTGTTAGGAAGGAGGTGTGTGTGTGTGCTGTTAGGAAGGAGGTGTGTGTGCTGTTAGGAAGGAGGTGTGTGTGTGTGCTGTTAGGAAGGAGGTGTGTGTGTGTGCTGGTAGGAAGGAGGTGTGTGTGTGTGCTGGTAGGAAGGAGGTGTGTGTGCTGTTAGGAAGTGTGCACAGATGTTAAGGAGGTGTGTGTGCTGTTAGGAAGGAAGTGTGTGTGTGTGCTGTTAGGAAGGAAGTGTGTGTGTGTGCTGTTAGGAAGGAGGTGTGTGTGTGCTGTTAGGAAGGAAGTGTGTGTGCTGTTAGGAAGGAGGTGTGTGTGTGTGCTGTTAGGAAGGAGGTGTGTGTGCTGTTAGGAAGGAAGTGTGTGTGTGCTGTTAGGAAGGAGGTGTGTGTGTGTGCTGTTAGGAAGGAAGTATGTGTCCTGTTAGGAAGGAAGTGTGTGTGCTGTTAGGAAGTGTGCACAGATGTTAAGGAGGTGTGTGTGCTGTTAGGAAGGAGGTGTGTGTGCTGTTAGGAAGGAGGTGTGTGTGTGTGCTGTTAGGAAGGAGGTGTGTGTGCTGTTAGGAAGTGTGTGTGTGTGCTGTTAGGAAGGAAGTGTGTGTGTGTGCTGTTAGGAAGGAGGTGTGTGTGTGTGCTGTTAGGAAGGAGGTGTGTGTGCTGTTAGGAAGGAGGTGTGTGTGTGTGCTGTTAGGAAGGAGGTGTGTGTGCTGTTAGGAAGGAGGTGTGTGTGTGTGCTGTTAGGAAGGAGGTGTGTGTGCTGTTAGGAAGGAGGTGTGTGTGTGTGCTGTTAGGAAGGAGGTGTGTGTGCTGTTAGAAAGTGTGCGTGTGTGCTGTTAGGAAGGAGGTGTGTGTCCTGTTAGGAAGGAGGTGTGTGTGTGTGCTGTTAGGAAGGAGGTGTGTGTGTGTGCTGTTAGGAAGGAGGTGTGTGTGTGTGCTGTTAGGAAGGAGGTGTGTGTGTGTGCTGTTAGGAAGGAGGTGTGTGTGCTGTTAGAAAGTGTGCGTGTGTGCTGTTAGGAAGGAAGTATGTGTCCTGTTAGGAAGGAAGTGTGCACTGTTAGGAAGCGTGCACAGATGCGTAAGGAAGTGCGTGTGCTGTACCCGCCCTTGAGGGCCCGCATGCCCCATGTGCCTGCCTTCAGGAGCAGAGGTGGCCATTCCGCTGGGTGGTCTGGGAGGCAGCGTCTCCCTCGTCTCCCTTTTCATTGCAGGGTGATTGTCGTTCAGCTTTGACCTGTGGGTGCGACACTGAACATGGAGCTTGCTGACTCACCTGTCTCCCCTGGGAGCTTTGCTGGGGAGGTTCGTGCCGGACACTGGCTGGCTGCACTTCATCGTTTTGAGCATCAGTGTCACTTGGACACTGTCCCACTGTGCAGACACGCTGGGCCCTCTTTATCCATTCTGCTGTTCATATGCATTTATCATTTTGCTGTTGCAAAAATGCTACACTGAACATTCCTGCACTTGTCCCCGGTTCTCATGACCCAGGTTTCTTCAGGGTAATGTGCTAGGCAGTGGCATGGTGTTCAGTGGGAAAGTCAAATAGAACGTGAACAAGGAACGCTGAATGTTGCTTCTGAGACGGGTGAAGACGGGCAGTTCCCCCGCAGCGTGGCAGGAGTGATTGTTGCGTGCTTTCTTGTCTCCAATTCCTCGAGGGGAAGTGGAATTAGAGGGGACGTGCGTCTTCTGTGAACTTTCTGAAGCCCCATTGGAGGGCCCCCGCCCCCGTTCCTGCTAGTGACGTACTTCCCTGCCTGGTGTCCTGCTTGGCCGATGGAGTGTGAGTGGAATGACGGTGCACCTGCTTCATATTCTTAGAGGATCATGTGCTTCCCCCTGGCCGTGAGCCGTGGGTCTGTACCTCGGGACAGAGTGCAGTGGTCATGTGCTAACCTCCTGCACCAACAGCCTGCAGCGCTCCCAGAAGACACGCCTGTGTCTTCCCCTGGCCGTGACCCGTGCGTCTTTACCTGCGGGACGGAGTGCAGCGGTCATGTGCTAACATCCCGCACCAACAGCCTGCAGTGCTCCCAGAAGACATGCAGCCGGGGGTCTGCTCGTGGCTGCAGCAGAAGCTGACTGGCGTTAGTCAGCGCCGGGCTTTGCCAGACTTCAGCGTGTTATTTGTAGTTTAGTAATTAAACACAGGAGGAGTTGAACTCTATTTTCTGACCACCTCTGCATCTCTGTGAAGGGCATGTGTGCTCTGCTCCATTTCCTATTGTGCTGTTTCCACTGATCTTGATTACTAGAAATTCTTTAGATACTGATGGTCCTTACACAGGTATTTGTGACAAATATCTTCTGTATCATGGGTTGCATTGTCATTCTCTTTCTGGTATTTTTGATGAACAGAACGTCTTAGTTTTAATGTAGTTAAACTTATCAGTTGTTTTTCCTCATGGTTTGTGTGTTTTATGTTTCTTTATAAGAAATATTCTTCTTCCCAAGGCTTTCATGAAATTTTCGTATAGTTTCTTCAAAAAGGGGATCTGTTGGGGTCTTAAGCCAGGGGCCAGCAGGGGACAGTACAAGCACTCCCCGACAAGGTGAACGGGAGAGGTGAGGTCGACGGGTCAAGCACACCACAGCAAGCACCCATGAGCTCTGTCGAAGCAGGAACTACTTTATTGAGGAAGTGTACAGGCTTATAAAGCTTACGAAGGACATGCGCAGTAGGGGAGCCAATCAGTGAAAAGGTCATGCAGGTATGGGTGGACCACGCACAGGGGCACCTTAAAAGAGGTATAGGGATCATGCATTGTCCACGTGTCCGGAACTAAATCGGACCTATCCCTGCAGGTGGTCCAATCTCGTGCAGTTTAACCACAGAGGTCACAGACACACCCCCAATATCCGCCAGGTGCCATGTTGTTAGGGACTATTTTAGGCAATGCCCAATATTTCCCTCTTTTTGTTTTATATTAAAGAGAGAAAAGTATTTCTTTTTACTTAAAAGTCCCATTTAAATAATTATTTTATTTTTTTTTAAGATTTATTTATTTATTTGAAAGACAGAGAGAGGGGGAGAGACAAAGAAAAAGATCTTCTAACCACTGGTTCACTCCCCTAAATATCCCCAACAACCAGCGCTGGGCCAGGCTGAAGCTGGGAGCCTAGACCTCCATCTGGGTCTTCCATATGGGAGGCAGGGACCCATGGACTTGGGCGGCCATCTGCTGTCTTCCAGGAACATTAATAGGAACCTGGATTGGAAGCAGAGAAGCCAGGACTCAAGCATTCCAATGTGGGATGCACGCATCTCAAGCAGCGGCTTAACCCACTGTGCCACAACACTTGCCGTGAATAATTTTTATAAAGGGCATAGCACAGCTATCTAGATTCATCTTTTCTTTCTAAATGCATAAGCAGTTGCCTCAGCTGCACTTAGGACACAGCCGTCAGCATTTCCTTGACGTCCACTGCCATCTTGGTGTTCACCAAGCTCTTCCATATACACACCACACATCGGCGCTTTCCTGTCTGTGCCATGATCTGCTGGTCTACACCCGTAGCCATAGCTTTGCAATGGATTTTGCCATCTGCTAGGATGAGTTCTCATCTCTTACTCAGCTACAGTCCTGCTTTCACTTCTTTTTGTGTTCAAAATTTTCTTGGCAATTGTTGCACTTTGATCCCCTACATAAATTTTAGGATTTATTTACCAAATTCTGTGGAGGATTCTACAGTGTTTTAGTAGGACTTGCAACAAATTCCTACATTAATTTAGAACGATTATAACCTACATGATTCTGTCTTAAACATATATAGGTACATGTCGCTCCCCCTCTTCGTGGAGGAATGACACAGGACCCTGCACTGTTCTTTCGTCTGCTAGGCCCTCCCCGGGTTTGCTGCTAGTTCTTCCCGGGTTGGCTACCGACCCTTCCACCTCCGTGGAAGGGCAGTTCCCCCTAGCCACTTTCCCCACTTCCGCGGGGGAGCGGCACACCGCTGGCCGGCTCTCTCGGGGGCTGCACAGGTGTTCCTTCAGATAGATGTTCCTGGTGCATGTTGTCTCTCTCCTCCTTTATAGTCCTCTTCCGCCAATCCCAACTCGGTTGCCCACACGCCGAGTACACTGCTCTCCTCCAATCAGGAGCAGGATCAGCTCCTGGAGGTCATCACTCAAGTTGGCAAGAGGCAGCTGGGTAGAAGCTGTTTCCTCCTCTCCCAGCGCCATATTGTGGGAGAGCAGATGCATAGAATAAGTCTTAATTCCAGTAACTTAGTCTAGTCCGAGTTGCTCCCCACAGATCCCCCTTTCTTTTTATTTTTGGCGTTGATACGCGCCTGTCTTCGGTGCCCCGTGGCACACACTCTGCTCTGCTTGCTAGAGTTGCCCACAGGTGCTTACAAGCCCTACCAATCAGGCAAACCGAATCCGGGTCCTCTCTTCGCCATGTTGTGAGGAGGTTTTTAGGCGCTGATGCGTGCCTGAGTTCGGTGCCCTGCAGCGCATGCTCTGCTCTGCTAGAACTGCCTGCAGGTGCTTACAAGCCCTATCAATCAGGCAAACTGAATCCAAGCCCTCTCATTGCCGTCTTGTGGGGAGACTTATTGGTGTTGATAACGTGCCTGTCTTCGGTGACCTGCAGCCGCCCACAGGTGCTTATCGTCTTACTAATCAGGCAGACTGAATCCAAGCTCTCTCATTGCTGTGGTGTGGGGAGGCCTTATTTTTCTCTATTTCTCTATCTCTGGGCATTCCTATTTCTCCTATTTCTTCTATCTGCCAACATTCCTATTTCTCTCATTTTACTTCTAAACTTCTGTTTCTCTTATCCCCGCGGCTTCCCGGCACCCGCCCCGAGGCTGCTTCTCGGCTCCGCACGCTCTGTGGTCTCCGCGCCCTTTGCGTCCGCACCACGGCCTCGCGCTAGCCCCGGGTTCCCTATCTACTTGTGCCCCGCGCGCCCTCTCTGCACGCGGCGGCTTCCGCGAGTCACACAGCCCAGCTCACGTTTCCGCCACGGGTATTCAGTCCAAGTTCCCCGGGCTAACGTGGCGAATTCAACCCAGCTCACGTCTGCGCCCCTCGGCCTGGCTTCCCGTCTTTTGCTCCCTGGGCCAATCTGATGGATTCCAACCTGGCGGCCCACGTCTCTGCCTCTGGTTCCAGATTTTCGCCTTTTGCTCCCCGGGCTGACTTGAAGAATTCCAACATAGCTTACGTTTCCGCCTCGGCCTGCCCCCGTGGCTTCATCCTCCCTAACATTTTTCTCTACCCGGTATGTTTCCTAACTTTTCTTCCAACAACAATATTCCCCTCTCATTTCTCCTGGCTTCTCCCCACAGTCCGTATCCAAGTCTAAGTTTCTTCTAGGTTTCACTTTCACTTTCAACCCTAACGTCCAATCCTAACTTCTTTCCCACAGTCTGTATCCGAGTCTATGCCTAGTCTTTCAATAGCTTCTTCCGGCACCTTTTCCGCCAGGCTTTTCCCTAGGCTGTTTGCTAGTCTCTCCAGTATTTTCCCACTTCTTCCCACTTCTTCCCTCCTAGGTTTCCTATCCGAGTCATAGCACCATTATGTCACTCCCCCTCTCGTGGAGGAATGACACAGGACCCTGCGCTGTTCTTTTGTCTGCTCAGCCCTCCCCGGGTTTGCTGCTGGTTCTTCCCGGGTTGGCTACTGACCCTTCCACCTCCGTGGAAGGGCAGTTCCCCCTAGTCACTTTCCCCACTTCCGCAGGGGAGCAGCACACCGCCGGCCGGCTCTCTCGGGGGCTGCACAGGTGTTCCTTCAGATAGATGTTCCTGGTGCATGTTGTCTCTCTCCTCCTTTATAGTCCTCTTCCGCCAATCCCAACTTGGCTGCCCACACGCCGAGTACACTGCTCTCCTCCAATCAGGAGCAGGATCAGCTCCTGGAGGTCATCACTCAAGTTGGCAAGAGGCAGCTGCGTAGAAGCTGTTTTCTCCTCTCCCAGCACCATATTGTGGGAGAGCAGATGCATAGAATAAGTCTTAATTCCAGTAACTTAGTCTAGTCCGAGTTGCTCCCCACAGGTACATATACATATATTTGCATCTATATCTTCTTTAATGTCTTAATATCTATTTTTCTTCATAACACCTTTGTTATTTTTATTAAATTTCTTACTAGATTTGTACTTCACTTTGCTGTTCAAATACTGTCTCTTCATTTACTACATTTTGGAAATTTTAAACCCTAGAATGACACAGTGAATACTAATGTGCCCTTCTCTTAGATCTGGCATCTGCCAGGATCTTTTCACATTTGCTTCCTCTGTCTGTCTGTTTGCCTATCTACCTAAATAACTATCTATTATCTATCTATCTGTATGTCATCTTCAAACCATCTATCATCCTTATATCTCAATATATATGTGGACTTCCTGACATCACACCACCTTAGATTGTATTAGATAAGAACAAAACCATTCTTTTACCTAAACCCAATATAATTACAATTTAGTAATGTTGCAATACTTTTGTGTTACATGCAGTCCACATTTGTGGTGTGCAACTGTCTAGGAAGGATGCTCCTTGCAACCTTCCTCCTCCGTCTGATCCAGGATCTCGTGAAGGACTGCCCAGGATGTTGGGTGCCAGGCGGCTGGAGCCCTCGGAGGGACCCGACCACTTGGACCTCCCAGAAGGCAGGGAGCCAAAATCTGCAGCTGAGCCAGGATGCAAATCCAGGTCCTTAGGTAGCCTGTGAGAATCTTCAGTGGCATCTTAACTACTAGGTCAGATGCCTACCGTTCATCCCACTTTTTAAATTACTAAATTAAAAAAAATCCTAATGGGGTTTGAATTTATCATTTTTTCCTGCATTTGTTAAAGTGATTACATGTTTTTATATTTTAATGTATATTAATGCAATAAATTGCAACAGCATTTAATCCTAAATCTTATTTGATATCTTTTAATATACTTCTGCATTTAGCTTGGTAACTTTTATTTAGGATTTTTGCATTCTCACATGAGATTGGTTTATATTTTTCCTTTCTTACATTTCTCTCTCTTTTTCATTATCTGGTTGTCTGAAATCACTTGTATTTCAGTGGCTTATGTATTCTGTCTTGAATGTGTGGAGAAGTATGCTACAGTCACTTGGGTCTGGTGTGTGTGTTTGTGATGGGGTGAGGTTTAAAATGCAGCTTCAGCAGCTCCTAGTCTCCCTGAGGCATCCAAGCCAGGGACTCACGCCCCTTCCTCTCTGAGCCCCAGCCCCCGCCTGGCGTGGGTCACCACGCGCACAGCAGGACCTGGATGCCACACATTCAACTCTGAATTCCCAGGATGCTGTCCCAGTACCCAACACGGCGTCTGGCATGAAGAAGAAGGTGCTTGATACTTATGTATTGACACTGGACTGCAGCTGCTTCTGTGTGTGTGTGTGTGTGCATGTGCATTAAAACTAGACTGCAGCTGTTTCTGTGTGTGTGTTAAAACCAGACTGCAACTGCTTCTGTGTGTGTGTGTGCACGCGCATTAAAACTGGACTGCAGCTGCTTCTGTGTGTGTGTGTATGCACACGCATTAAAACCGGACTGCAGCTGCTTCTGTGTGTGTGTGTGTGTGTGCACGTGCATTAAAACCGGACTGCAGCTGCTTCTCTGTGCATTAAAATGAGACGGCAACCACCTCTGTGTGTGTGTGCTGGGTGAGATTGCTCAGTTTGGGGATAAGCGAGGCTCCATCTTTCCGTGAGAAATCAGTGGTTTCTGCCTTCTGCCCTAGGCTAAAGTAATCCTGCCTCCCTTTCATCGCCTGCCTTAGGTTTCTCACCTTGATCCTGTACCTCCTGCCTCCCCCATCTCCAAGGCGCTGTCAGGGGCTTCTGGGCCTCTCTCGCCGCCTTCAGCTCCGAGCCCAGCATGCAGGATCATTTGCGTGCCGTGTGCAGGGCGTGCACGCTGCCTTGGAGCTGTGCGCAGACCTGGTGTGGGATGAGTCCCTGCTTTGTCATGCCTGGCACACCTTCCTGGAGCATTCATGGAGGACCCGAGAAGAGATTCCTAAACCCCACCATGCCAATTATCCCAAGGGGTGTTGGAAGTTTTCACAACAAAGTTAATTGCAATTCGTGGTAATCACACACATATTAAATGCTAGACAACACTTGGAGTCTAGGCTGAATGCGAGGAAAATCGAAGTGTCAGAGCTCTTGCAAAATTGGGATGCAGGGTGGTTGATTCATCCTTCCCCGAAAAGAACAAAGGCTCCTGAAATCACACACACACCTGAAAGTCCAACACGCCCAAGGCTGCGGCGTCCGAGCCCCCGGAAGCAGCCTCTGACCTCTGGATCTCCAGAGCCCCGGGGACCGCAGGACCTTCCTGAGCCAGGTCTCTCGACCCGGGCATCTCTGGTTCTGAGTCTCCAGGCCAGCCACTGGCTCGGATTTGTGTATTACGCTCACACTGGACGACACTCAGGCTTATGTGGTGCCATGGTGTGCAGGTTTCTGGAGTTGTCAGTGATATGATGGACGGGACACCCTAACCAGGAGACACTCCCGGGCCTGGCTCCCTTGTGTCTGTGGAGCCACTCCCTTCACCCTCCTGCCCGCCCACCTTACCAGCGGGGCCCGGGGCACCTCCCGGCACACTGCCCCGTTCTCCTCCAGGCACTGGGTTCTCAGCTGGCCCAGACTAACCTGCAGAGCACAGGGCACCGGGACTTCCCTCGGGAGGCCGGGAGGGCACACAGAAGGCTGGAGGCTCCTTCAAGCCCAGCCTCAAGCCGAGACTGCCCTACGCCTCCCGTCGGCTGCTCCACGCGGCTCCTGGTCCTCAGTCCGAGCCAAGCTCTCCGCCTGCCTCTTAGCGGGCGCTGCCTGCTGCGGAAGCCCTCAGTGGCCTCCTTCCTGGCCATCAGCCTTCCTGGCCGGCGGCCTCCTCAGTGTGCCCGCTGCATTCTCGCGCGTGCGTGTGTGTGCGCGCGCGTGTTGGGGTGGGGGAGGGGAGGCTCTTGCTTTGCACCTCTGATGGGATGGTGGTCCTGCCTGCTGCCTCCCCTTCAGGACTGAGAGTTCTGCAAGCCAAGGTGAATCGGACACCGTTGAGGGGCAGCGGCAGCACCGGTAATTAGTCCAGGGCGGCGGTAGGGGCTGGGCCGCCCACAGGCAGGCCGCGCGCGTCACCGCCACACTTCCACACGCGGAGAACGCCGCTGGCGGGTGAGAACGGCCATGCTGTGGCACCGCGCGCACGCGTTCTTGGTGCTGTCACCGTCACGTCCACTGTCACCCATGGAAGCATCCACAGACGGCCTGGGGACAGCACTGTCCCCACCCAGGGGTCCCGGCCCCACCCCAGATGCAGCAGTCAGGCCGAGCGCAGAGCATGCTGGGGCCCACAGAGCGCCGCTTCGCTGCATCCCGCGGCGGGCTGAGCCCTCCGCCCTGCCGACTCCCGTGTCGGTGCCCTCGCGAACAGAAGCGCCTCGTGGTCCAGCCGAAGGCGTGGGACGGACGCGGCGTCGGCGCCCAGTCCCCGCAGCGCGCTTCCCGCCAGGAAGTCACTAGAGAGACCCGGATGCGGAAGCTCAGCGTGCTTCCCGCCAGGAAGTCACTGGAGAGACCCGGATGCGGAAGCTCTGCGCTCGGCACGCGGAGGGGGCGGGGCGCCACGGGCGACGTGCGTGGGCGGGGCCTTCGAGAGCGGCGGCCACGCCGGCCAGGGCCGGACCCGCGTGGGGCCGGCGGGAGCGGTTCGGAGGGTCTTTGCTGGACGCAGAAAACGCCGCAGGGGCCGCTCCACGGGTCCGCGCGTGGGAAACGCGAGTTTGCCGGCACCAGTGCGGGTGTGTGCGCGGGGCTCTCCCCGGGCCCGCCGCTGCCTCCTGAGGCGAGGGCCAGGAGGACTCAGCCCAGGGTCGGAGCTGGGCCGCGGCGTGGGCAGCCCGGGGCACACGCGCGGGGCACAAAGCCGCAGGAGCTGGTGAGGACCGCGTCCCGGCACCGCAGAGGTCCCCGAGGGGTGAGAACGCCCGGGCGGCCCGCGCGCCCACGCGGTTCCCGAGGGCTGAGGCCGTGAGCGCGCGCACGGTCACCGCGTGTCCTGATCTTAGAGTGCGGGGGCGGGGGGGGGGGTTAGAAACTGCAGCAGTGACCCCGTGGGGTCTGGGGGCGAAGTTTGCAGAGGAAAAGCCGGTCATAGGCTCTTACTTGGAGGTCTGTGCAGAAGTCCATGTGTAGTTACAGATACACGATGTGTGCGAGTTAGGAAAAAGTAAAAGGAGCGTCCAGCGTGCAGAATGCAACAGTCAACAGCTGCTAAGCAAAGAGACGGAAAAAATTAAGGTTTCCAAAGACAGTTTATCTGACGGGAGGTAGAAAAGGAGAAATAAAATTAGGAAATTTTAAATAGTGAATGGGTTATATAGAATAATGTGCTAGAAATAGTTCAATCACAATAACTAGCTAAAATTCACTTATTATAAGACAGAGACTTGATATTGAAAAGATTCTGCTGTATTTATAAAAAATACGTAAAATAATTACATTTAAAGGTTGGAAATAAAGCAAGGTAAAAATTGTGCGAGGAAAATGTTAACAGAAACATAATTAATGTAGCTATTTTTATGTGGGATGTATATATTTTAAAGAAAATACTGTGGATAAAATGGACAAAAGAAATATCTATCAATGACTTAGGGTGGTGACAAACTTGTATGTACCTAACTTTGTGTTCTTGCAAAATATATGAAAAACTTCAACAGAATTATAAGTAGAAATTGAAAAATCAGTAATCATAGTGAAAATTATTACCAAGTCTCTTCCAGAAACTGATAGATGAGTTTGACAAAAAGTTAGGCTATAGATTATTTCAGTAATACAATCAATCTTGCTGTGCACACAGGAAAGCAACAACAGAGACTGCATATGCTCAAGAACAAATAGAAGATTTTAAAAACATGACAGATGTATTGGGCCATAAGGAAATTCTCAGAAACCCAAAGAGTTACGGACTAATGCCACCATGGCTGACAGCAGTACAACAAAATATAGAGAAAAGGTGAAAACTGCTTTTTCACTCTCATTCATTTGGAAAGCAAAGTCACACCTAGGAAAGCAAAGTCACACCTATGAAAAGATATCCTGTGTAGGCATCTGTTCTTAGACGTGTGTGTGTGTGTGTACACAAGGACATGTGAAGGCCATACATGAAGGTGGTTGTCAACAAGGGCAAGTGGTCATTTCAGAGCGGTGACATATATGGTCTTATTGCACATTCTTCATTATGCTTTTGGTTAGCCATTTTTTCCCATCAAGCATGGTCTATATGTGTTATGAATATAGGTGTATGTAGTTGTACATATTCACATTTTATTAATTTAGATTTGTACCTATTACATACAAACAATTTTTGTTGTGGGAATAATTCTGTGGCTTAAAGATCCCAGTGGGTGAGAAAGAGATATTCCATACTGAACAGCCATAAGTGCACCACACTGTAGGGTGCCTAAGGGAAGTGCAGAGCTCTAAATACGTAGACTAAAAAAAAAAATGATTAATTAAATTAATCAGCTATTCAATTAAGGGAAGTAGGAAGTAAATAATTGATTAATTCCTCATAAAGTGTGAGAGGGAACACAGCAAGCTGAAATGAAAAATGGCAAACAGGGTCAGTGGAGATGGCTTCAGAGTTCCTCCTAAAATTAAAATGAAAACATTCATTTAAAAACAGAGAATGCACACGAAGCAATTTTGGAAACACAAACGAGGCTACAACCGCAAAGCCCGTGGAAGATAAAAGCAGGCAGAGAGACAGAGGTGTGCGTGGCCCAGCGTGGCTCCCGCAGGCGCACGAGTTCCAGGTCCCACCGGTGGTTACTCAACATCTGTCCCCCAGGGACAGGGCAGGTGTGGAGCCCCTAGCAGAGTGTGGTGGGCAGAACTTTGCCAGTCTAGGCCAGGGCTGCTGCAGCCCACGGATGGGCTCTCAGGAGCCCTGTCGGAGCTGTGCCATGCGTTGTCTGAGAAGCCGTCTTTCTGCTCACACCCAGGAAACCCAGGGTGGACTCCCAGGCCCGTCTTGTCCTCACTGCCCCAGGACTCCCTGTCTCTGCATTGTCTGCTGAGAGCACGCACAGAGGAAGCAGTGTGGAATGAGAGGAGTCCAGAGCCGCCAGCACCTCCCCTGCGCCCTGCCTGGCGGGCGGGCGGGCGAGCTGCTGCTTCCTCGTGGAGGCACGTCCCGGGAGAAGCCAGCACATGAATATTTTAAGGATTTCGGCTACTATTGATTTGCGGCCTGTCAGGATCCAGCCGGTTAATTTAATTTGATGCAGGAACATAAGGAATTGTGAGCAAAGCTGGTGTCTGGGCAGGGAAGCAGGACCGGGTCAGTGTGGAGAGAAGACCTCGCCCTGCTGAGGAGAAACGGGAGGCAGCTGACCCCCCCCACCCCCCCGACAGGTTCCAAGGCCGGGAGGGAGGCTCCGCTTCGCCTCAGACGAGGGAAGGGTGGTTTCTGGGTGGAAAATGCCGAATTAGGAAGAGGCTGACCATACCAACAAGATGCTTCAACAGTCTGTACACCAGATATAATTCCTGCCAGTCTGCTCTGCAGATATAATTAGCTTTTTCTTGTCTTGAGGGTTTTTCCTCCCTCCTGCTCGTCCTTTCCCAGAGCGTGGGGTTGGAGGAGTGGGGAGGGGTCGTCCGGTCCTCCGGCTCCCCAGCGGAGACGCCAGCAGACACGCGCGCGTTTCCATCGGCAGGTGAGGGCTCAGTGTCCTCGGTTCCCCTCTGATCGACACTTCTCATCCTTCAGTTACTTTATAGGTTATTTCCCAAGTTCACAAAAGTCAGTAGTCAGGAAAGCTCAGTTGGACTGAAAGTCGCACGGCTCCCGAGTTCTGGTTCTTCCTTCCCACCCTGTAGCCAGGTAGCATGTCCCTGAAGGAGGAAGAGCCCTCTCCTGACAGAGCGTGCCGCCTCCCAGCCTCCCAGCCAAGGAAGCGGTAATGGGTTTGTGCAGGTGGCTTTCAGGTGCAGAGGCTTTGCTTTCAGACAGAAGCTTGGCGCTCCAAACTCCAGCTAACCGAGAAGTCTTTGTTCTTCTGAGATAGGTGAGAAAAGTGTAGTTCTGGGACAGTAAGTTGCCAACTAGGAAGACATTTCCTGAGCAAAATTTAAAATCCAGCTAGGCGGCTCTCCCCCTTTTAATGTGGCCTTGGCTCTAAGCATGGTGGGGCGCCGCTTCCTGAGTGATGGCCTGTCTGTGACATCAGCGACAGCAGTCACTGTCCTGCGAGTTGATCACAGTCCCTCAGGTGCACAAGGTGGTGAATCAGGACCCAGGACTGCCGCGAGGAGCTGAGAGGGGGCCTCATGCAGCCACCAGGAAGTGAGTTCCTTTGGCACCCAGAGGGATTTGAGGGGAACTTGCCCCAGGCTGTAGGTGTGGTCCCAGCAAGTGGACACCAGGATTTAGCTCTGTGAGCCATGGAGCAGGAGACCAGCTAAGCCAGCAGTTCTGATCCCTGGGGACTAAGAGGAGCCAGTTGTTGGTTTTCAGCTGCTAAACGTGTGGTATTTGCAGCTCGGCAACAAAAAAGCCGTGCACTGCCCAGAAGCAGGAAGACATCTTGTGGATTCACTGTTCTGATTTGTCTCTAACAGACTGCATGAGGGTGCTTCAGAAGTTCATAGAAAAGTGCGAAGAAAAAAAGATGTTTATGCAAAAAGTCTGGAAATACGTGCATAGTTTTGTCATAATACACAAAAATTTTCCATGAGGGTTTTGAAGATTGCTCACATATCCAGGCCCTTATTTGATTACTACTCACTATTAAATACTTTGTCAGTATGTGTTCTGCACTCCCTGAGGTCAGCAGGAAGAGCCTCTCCATGCTGACACCAGCCACATAATCCTCCCAGGAGCTCCGAGAGACATCTTTTACCCTGGAGAGAATGGGGCCTGGCTGGGGCTGGGGTCTCACCATCCTATCCCCTCCACTTTGGGTGCTCTTGGCCTGCGTGCACCACCTGTAGACCCAGGTGCACCAGCTCCTCCTTATTCAGGGGCCGTATGCTCTCTGCCCTGGCTGGGGGTTCAGAGGCCATGTGTGTCCTGGCGTTTGCTGTTCGATTTTTTCCCACAGCACCAAGGGGCATTTGAGGAAAGATGCTGGCCAAATCCATCAGGCTGCCTCAATCAGAGGGTCAGTCCCTGGGTCCAGGTTCACCTGTGAGCTGGGCTGCTCTGAGAAGCCTGCTGAGGGCGCTCAGGAGAAGCAGGGAGATGTGAAGAGAGAGGTTTGAGCTGCTGACAAGAGTCCAGGTGTCCAGAGGCGTGATGTTGTGGTTGCCTGCCAAGGGGAGAGCAGCTGTCCTTAAAATGTTGTCAGCACAACCCTGTACCTCCCGTGGAGAGAGTAGTGGGCTTAGAGGGGAGATGCGGGGTGGGGGGGCATATGTGCAAAGTTAAGATTCCACTTGGGATGCCCGTGTTCAACACCAGAGTGCCTGGGTTTGAGTCCCTTCCCGTGATTCCAGCTTCCTGCTGATGTACACTCTGTGAGGCAGCAGTGGTGGCCCAAGTCAGTGGATCCCTGCCACCGATGTAGGAGACCTGGGTGGAGTGCTGGGCAGGCGTTGACTTGGCTGTTGCATGCGTCCGGGGGTGAACCAGTGGATGAGAGTGCGCGTGCTCACTTGCTTGCTCCCTCCCTTTCTGCCATATTTATATGGTGTGCTATGGCGTGCATGTGCACCCCCCCACACACACACAGGAGAGCCACCTGAGGAAGGCCACCGTGCTGGGTGACTGTAACCCCACTTCTGCTGTCTACCTGCATGGTAACTCAGGTTCCCTTGTGGTCTCCGGGGAGATGCTGTCAGCTCTCTCCCTTCACACCTGTACTAGCTGCTGGGCCTCAGTCCGGGGGCTTCTCCCACCCTGAGCCGGCAGCCACACCTGTGGAACACAGTGCTGGGGAGGTGGTGTGCGTGCTGTCAGAGCTGACGTATGAGCCAGATGGTCCTGCGGGATTAGCCCAGTGCCCTGCTTCTCTATTTCCCTTCACTACACCATGAACTTCCCAGGTGAACTTGAACCCTTGTCTCCCAGCACCTGATGTAAGTCCTAAGAGAAACCTCTTTGATGTCAGCCTTTCTCACCTGGAGTCAGCACAGATGTGAGGTGAGGGCTGTGGGGCCATTGTGTGGGTCAGGGGCAGTGCTTTCTGAGGGTCGGCATGTCCTGGGGTGCTGTAGTGTTAGTCCCTTCTCTTAGAGGATGGGATCTGGTTGCCAGTGGGACCGAGCATGCTCTGTGCTTCCTGGATGTGTCCGAGGGTAGTAGCCACTTTGTTGTCTTCTCTAGTCTCAACGCGGGGACAGAAAACCACTTTCCTCTTTGTGAGTTCCTTCCCCAGGGCCTCTCCACGTGGCGTCTCTGCAACACTGAAGAGCCTTTGCCAGCAGAGCTGAGCTGTGCAGATGGCTTTTACTGCACACGTGGAGGATACGGTCTAACACCATCCCTGCTTTGTATTTATTTAGCAACATCGTGTGCTGCACTGGGAATGTCTATTGCAGACAGACAGCTTTAGGTTCCAGGGAAGGGTGCTGCCAGTGCTGGTGACCCATGATTGGAGGCGAGGGGCTCTGCCCAGCCAGCCCTCCCTGATGCCCTCAGAACACAGGGCTGGGAGGCCCTTCTCGTGGCTTTTCTCCGTGGCTCCCTGTGCCTGACACCAGATCAAGTCAAAGGGGCAGACTGGGAGTCCTGGTTGGTGCCTAAATGCAGTATCATTTCCCTTCTCTTTGGACAGTCCTACACCTCTGATTCCCATGGGACTCGGCTGAAGTACAGTGCAGTGCGTGTCGACACCTGGGGTTCTGAGTACCTGCAGATGCCAGGTGGGATGTAGGCTCGGGACAGCCCACAGCCACGACTGGAGCATCGGCCCCTTCTGCACCATCACCACTACCACGAACCCTGCAAATGTGACACACTCTTAAGTGAATAGGACATTTCACTCCCACCTACCATCCTAGAGGAGATCGCTGTCTTACCAGTCCTGTGTATGAGGAGAGACATGTGGGTTCTGAGTTTGGGTGTGGAGTCAGCTTGGGAGGCTGCTGGAGGCTGTCCACCAAGTTTCCAGGCTCCCTTTCTACTGCAAGCGTTGTGGATGTCTGCCTGCACACAGGCTGCATTCTTGGGCTGATCACTGGTCTCTGATGGTTTTTTTCCTCTTTCCTTTACATTAGGATATGTCAGGTCAATTTGGGAATTTTCTGGAATTTAATGTTTAATTTTGGACATGTTTTAGTAAATGCATGGGAATACACCAAGTGATTCCAGCATTGTGTATTTGCGACTTGTGCCCATTGGCCTCCATTTGGAGAAGTTTGTGCAACATGCAGATAACATGCTGCTTAGTACCCTTGTGGGCCGAGATTCCATCTTTGTTGTTGCTGTGCAGGGCCTGGTACAGCAGGGATTACAACACTGATTGCTAAATAGGTAAGTGTTGGAGTCCCAGCAGGCGGAGTCAGAATTTGAGTTCTAATTTTGGTGTCATCTATTTCTATTGCATGAAGTTTGACAAGTTTTTTTTTAAAGATTTATTTATTTATTTAAGTTAGATGGAGAGAGAGAGAGGAGAAAAGGCAGAAGTCGGGGTGAGAGAGAGTAGTGAGAGAGAGAGAGACAAAAACGAGAAAAGAGAAAGAGAAAATACCTTCCATCCTCTGGTTCGCTCTCCAGATGGCCCTAACAGCCCTGGGCTGGGCCAGGCTGTAGTCAGGAGCCAGGAGTTTCTTCCAGGTCTCCCACATGGGAGGCAGGCGTCCAGACACTTGGGCTGGCTTCTGCTGCCTTTCTCAGGCCATCAGCTGGGAGCTGGTTTGGAAGTGGAGCAGCCAGGACACAAAATGGTGCCCATCTAGGATGCTGGCATCACAGGCGGCAGCTTTATGCATGATGCCACAGTGCTGCCTGCCATTCGCAAGGCTCTGTTAATTTTCAACAGAATGTTGGGGTATTTATTTATCATTTATGAACTGCTTTTCTTCAAGTACAAATTAAATTAGAAAAAGGAAGGTAAAATTGAGGCAAGCAGCTCAGCTGCAGGAGTGCAGGAGTGGGATGCTGACTGTGGGGTGTCCCCACCAACCCTGAGCTTTTGGCCCAGGAATGTGGAAGGGCGTGTGCTTCCCAGGGCTCCAAGTGGTTCTGAGGTTTCTTGAAGTTGTGTTCATAAAGATGGTGGTGTTTTTGCACGATGCTGGCTTCTCCATTTTTGTCCACGCTTGATATTTCTGCCTTATTTGGACTGTTTTGACCAGCTTGATTAATAAAGTCAGATAAACCAAGAAACAAGAAACTAACACAAAAAGAAGTCTGAGTGCCTGACTCAGGGACTTTGGTGGTCCATGGCTTCACAGCCCGAGTTCCCAGGTGAACACCCAGCTGGGACTCGGGCAGGTGTGCAGGTGGCCTACTGAACGCTGCTAAGCTTTGTTGCCAAAGCTGAGTGAAAGGAGGGTCTTGTGTTCCTGGAAAACTGGTGGTCTCTGAGTGGGTCTCAGGGCTGGATTGATACTCTGTGGAAAGAAGGATGAGAAGGGGGGACTTGGTCTCCAGATGTGAGCAGGGGAAGCATGAGATGGGGCACCTGAGCTCATGGGGTGCTTTGGACCCTGAGGTTCTGCAGAGCAGCTCCTGGGCCATCCTGTGCCAGCCTGGGGCCTGAGCTGGGAGCTTCAAGGTGATGTCACTGACACACCATCACCATTTGTACTTACCTAGACGTGTCAGAGATGCGCGACCAAAGGCAACCATGACATACTGGGTGCCATAACCTCACCGGGCTGCCATAATATATACAGTCTCTTCAGGAGCAAACTTCATCCTGTGGCACGTGGCTATATGTTTTTTTCTTATAAAATTTGGGTGTTATTAGCACATTGTATGCTAACATTTTCTCTATAATTTGAGGTCATATACACATGAGTAATGGTTTTTTTGGGTCTTAGTTTACTAGACCTGCCCTAAGAGCACCACCAGCCAATGGCTTCAACACTGGCAATTTCTCCTCTTGTGGCCCTGCAGCCCATTGTCTGAGATTTGGCTTGAGCAGAGCCACACTTCCTGCAAGGCTCAGGGAGGTTGTGCCCAGGCTGCTTCTCCGGCTCCTGGCAGTTCTGTGGCCCGTGACATCTGGACTCCAGTGTTCACACGGCATTCCGCATGTGATCGAACTTCCGCTCCATGTAAGGTCAACAGTCACACTGGATTAGGGGCCCTCACTACTCCAGTAGGACCTCATCTTAACTGCAATGACCCTGTTTCCTGATGAAATCACCACTGAGCCAAGGGGTCAGCTCTTCAGCATAACAGTTTGGAGGTTCACAGTTCTGTTCCTAACAGCAAGTGGACATTCCTTCCTGGTGACCCTGAACTCTCTCTGCTGTCTGACCTTCTCTCATATTCATCCCACAGCCACATCCTTCCTGGGATATGGGCCGTCCTCTGCCTGGGGGTGAAGTTCTTGTTGCTGCCTGCTGCTGCCTGGTTCAGGTTTGGTTCTCTCCATTCATGTTGGAGATCACTGCCAAACATTTGTGGAAAATGGAATGGAAAAAGGTACGTTTATTTTGGTACAAAAAGCTTAGAAATATGTACTTTTTAAAAAAAATAGTATTTTCCATGAACTTTTTTAAGTTGATGGGTCCTCTTCCTGGGGCTTTCTTTGAAGCTTACATCTCCCCAGGCCAATGGCCAGAGCAAAGGTATGCACAGTTTTCCTGAGTGTTGCCACACAGATTTCCAACATCATCCTCTGGTCAGAAAATCTGATTTTGTTCATTTGCTTGCATCCTCGCCAGCACTGGAATTGCTCAGGTTTTTAAAAGTTTGGTTTTGCCTGAAGGCAAACATACCTATCTCTTCTTTCTGGCCTCTGGGGGAAGTCCTGTGTCATTTCCTTTGATCCTATCGATCCTTTGCATTTTGTCTTTCCCGAGCTGCCTGTTCATGCATCTTGCCCATTTTTTACAGGTTGGTTTCCATGCTTAATAATGCCTTTTCTATTTTATATGAATGTCTTGGGAAAATTTTTGGATAAAAAATTTACTGTGCTGGCAGAAAATGATTTCTTAGTAAAATATTTTGAATTTTCTTGTATTGAGCAGTAATGTCGTATGCATAGCCTGTTTGATATTTGGGCTTAATAAAAGTAAAATTTTGGCTTATTGGAATTTTATTTCTTTGATAAATATGTTAGAGTTGGGAAGAGTGGGAAATGTTTATAGGTGATCATTTTAGAGAACTGCATTTTAATTCTAAGTGCAGTCAGTGACTTCCCTGCCGTGGAGAGTTTTGCACTGTGAAGACTTCATGTAGATGTGTGGTGGGACTTGTAGCTCATACCCATATCTAGCATCCTCAAAGTGGATGCTCCCTCCTGGGTCTTTGTGTTTCTGAAAGGGCAGACCTGCTCAGAGCGCCCTGACAGTGCAGCCACTCCCATTCTTCAGCTGTGACTGATACAAGTGAAGCGAATTGCCTTATTGCTCCGGCTTATTTGCTGGGCAGCCTGACCATGGCGGATGGCCCACATTCCCTGCCACGCCATTCTCCCTGAGCTGTGTGGCCTGCTATGTGGCTGATGCCTGGGTAGCCAGTTTGTGAGAGTGGGTCCTTGGCAGATTTTTCATGTTTTGGGAGGAGATGACTGAGGGTGGTGGTTCTGGCCCACCCTGATTGTCTGCATGCTGTTCTGGGTGTGCAGAATGAGATACATGGTTCCATGGAACTGCTGGGACTCGAGTCCCTTCCCAAGGAATGCACTCAAGTGTACCAGAGCCTTGAAAATGGTTAAAGACCCTGGCTGCCACTAACTGGTTGCTGTGGCTTTTATGAGACCGTGTGCCCAGCCAAAGACCCCAATCCCTGCTGGTCACTAGCTTCTGTCATTTCCTGTATTAAACAAATCATGAATAATACTTTCTAGGAGACTGAGAAATTCTAGGGTATAGCATCCCCGTGGCGGGTGTGGGTTTATTGCCACTTGGCATTGGAAGGAAGGCATTGGTTTGGCAGTGTGGGAGAGGAAACAGACATGGATCAGGATGTGCACTCACCAGTGTTAAGCAATCTGCACGTTGGAGATGCAGATGCAGCCTGAATGAGGGAAACAGGGTGGGGTGCTATGGCAGGAGGTGGCGATCACAGTAGGAGCTCACACACAAGTAAGTGGGCAGTGGAGAAACATCTATCTTCCCATTTGCTGGGACTTGAGACGAAAGTTTCAGAGAACAGATTCTGAAGAATCTGACTTCTGGGGAATAGATTAGGGTCTGGTGACATGAAATACGATGGGTCTGGACCATTAAACTTTGAGAAATATTCTTAGCACCTGTTTCTTGGCATTGCAAAATGTTTGTAGCCCAATACTTTTGGCTCTGATGGAATGGACTGCGATGTTTCAATCTCAGGAGAGCAGATTAAAGTGGAGGCACAGATGAAACTCCAGGTCTGCTGTATGACTCTGGACAAGTTATCCATGCATCTTCAAATTGCTTGCCTTGTCTGTAACTAAGAAAATAGTACCTTCCTCCCCGTACTGTGAAAACTAAACAGCATAAATAGACAGGTGAGCGTTTCGTCCACTGGAAAGGAGTAAACACTAGCAAGGTAGCCACATGTCTGGATCCGACTGGTTCTTTCACAAATGGTAGAGTTAGGAAAGGCATCCCCAGACTCTCCAGCATCTCTCTTTTTAAGTTTCATGTTTAGCAAAAATAATGCATGCACACAGCTTGAGAAATAAGACACAGATTGAGGACTCCTTATCAAGATGCTTGGGACCAGAAATATTTCAGATTTCAGATTTCTAAAAAGTGAAATTAAAAGATAAGTTTATTTTGGTACAAAAGCTTTTGAAATGCATGTATAGTTATTTCATAATGTGCATTTTTATGAACTTTTTGAAGACTCCTTATATGTGTAGATTTCAAGTTTCTTTTTTGACACATAAATCATTCTCTGGATACTTGTGGAAGTCCCAGCATATCTGCATATGCACCACGAGCTACCTTGGGGAGGGGGCTGAATGTGCAATTCACTTGTGTTTCATGTGTACCTTACATACATAACCCAAAGGTGATTTTACTGCGCTTTAAAAATATTGCGCATTAGACAAAGTTTCATGATGTAGACTTTTCATTTTGGATCTTGGAGCAGTTTGGATTTTAGATTTGTGATGCTCAGTCTGAGACATACTTGGACATCACATACCCAGACGAGACCTTACTGGTGTGATCGCACCTCCCTTTCACCCAGATCTGCTCCTGGGAAGAGACAGTGTGCAGCCCTTCAGGGAGTTTTCCTGTGTTACTGGGTGGAATGCAGTGTTGCTGTGAATAGCTCACTGACTTTGCACATTGGTTTTTTACTTTTCTCTCATGTGTGAGGATTCAACTCTCCTTTTCTACCTCTTCCTAGCTCTCTTTCTTCCAGGATTACTGTCACATTATTTCAGTTAAGCTAGTGATCAGTGTGTATTGCTAACTGTGTGAATTCTTCCTTGCAGATTCACGAAGTGTATTGTAGGTATACCCTGCTTTCATCTTGTCTTGGATTAATGCGGTCATTGTTCCTCCTTGTGTTATCATCCTATTTAATGCGTTTTCTAACTGTGTGCACATTGATTTTGGTAGAACCAAGTAGTAGACCAGGCTTATGTTGTTCCTGTTATAGGTTTCCATATTTCCTTATTGGCTGCATCACCTCCTCCTGCTTTTCATTTTCTCAACAAGTATCCTCGCGTCTGGATGAGCCATGACGAGCTCTAGGCATCTGGAGCCCTCTGTCCTCGGCACCATCTGTTGGGAATACAAGACTTCCTCTGCTCTTCTGGGTTGAATCTATTTCCTGCAGCTCTTTCTCCATTTATTTTTTTATTTTGCTGGATCACACCCTCCAATGACTTCCAAAGAGAAGGAAATGGAAGGTAATGCTTTTGCATTGTCCTACATCTCAAAATATCTTTGATCAGTCGCACACTAGGTTGGGAGCTTGGCTGGACAGAGAGCTCCTTTAGGACTTTTAGTTCAGCATTGGCTGTCAGGGAGTGTGATCAGTCTGGATTTGTAACTCAGAGTCATTGAGAAATCCCAGCTCATTCTGATTCTCCTGCTTTGGATATGATAGGGATGCTGCTTTCGCTCCCGCACATTCTCTGAAATTCTTTCAACATCATTTCCTTTACCTTGAATCCTCTGCGGTATCATTAAGATGTCCAGTCTTGTATGCTTTTCCAGCCCTGTGCTGGGCACTGCAGTAGCCATTCTACCTCATGCTTCATATTTTAAATATGAGAAATTTTCTTGAATTGATGTTTCCCTAATAACTTTCACTTGTGTTCTTGGTCTCATTTTTGGAAACCTTCCTTTTTATGCTTTTCAGAGGCTGGACCTCTTGGATTAGTCAGTTTCATCCCTAATATTCTCATATAATTCCATCCTTTTTTATTATTTTTTGAGTGATTTCTTTAAATTTATCTTCCAACTATTTATTAAAGTTGTATATTGATGTTAATTATATTTTTAATTGTGATATTTTCCCCTATTCTCCAGTGTTCCTGACTTACATACAATATAGATGGAGTATTTGACCCTAACGCTGAAGACATTAACACACATCTGAAATTTCCTTCTGTTCTCTACACTGTCACCTTCCCATGCTTTGGATTTTTCTCTCCTGTCGGAGTCTTTTCTTACGTTTCTGTGCTGTACCTCTGCATCTCTTTTCTGATTCCTGTCTGTGTGTCCATCCATATTTATCTATGTATCACTGTGACTGGGTCAGAGGATGCTTATTCCGGTCAGATATGACTTCTGGGTGTGTCTGTGGGGACATTAGCCTTAGGGTGGATAGATGAGTATGGCAGATGACCCTCCCTTGTGTGGGTGGGCATCACCCCAATCTCTAGGGACCAATACAGGAAACAGTGCAGGAATGTATATCTCCCTGGCTCCTTGCCTGACTGCTTGAGTTGGGACATCAGCCTGCTCCTGCCCTTGGTCCTCCTGGTCCTCACCTTCAGACTTGGCCAACATGTGCACCATTGTCACCTTAGTCCTCACCTTTGGACTTGGTCAACATCTGCACCATTGGTCATCACTTTCAGACCTGGTTGGAATCCACTGTTGGTCCCTAGGTCCCCAGCCCTGGACCGCAGCACTGCCCTTCCTGGTTCCCCTGCTTGTCCCTGGCAGATCACGGGACTTCCCAGCCTGTACCATCACATGTGCCCGTTTCTTATGATCAGTCTCATGTTATGTGCGTATGCACTTCACAGAGTTTGAGGCTGGGTGTTGTGGCACAGCAGGTTAAGCTGCTGCTTGGAATGCCTTTATTCCATATTGGAGTGCCTGGAATTGAGCCCTACTTGTGATCCAGCTCCCTACTAATGTGCTTGGGAGTCAGCAGATGGTGAACCAAGTACTTGGACCCTTGACACCCATGTGAGAGGCCTGGATGGAGTTCCTGGCACCTGGCTTCATTCTGGCCCAGCCCTGGCTGTTGTGGAAATTTGGGGTGTGAACCAGCAGATGGAAGACTCCTCTCTCTGTCTCTCTGCCTTTCCTTTTTTTTTAATTTAGTAAATATAAATTTCCAAGGTACAGTTTATGGTTTACATTGGCTCCCCCCCCCCCCCATAATTTCCCTCCCACTCCCATTCCATTCACATCAAGATTCATTTTCTTTTCTTTTTTTTTTTTTTAATTCATAGGCTTTTATTGGGGTTCCGCTCCCGGGTGAGGTTCCCCGGTCCCAACAGAGCAACAGAGCGGGGCCAGGGAAGTCATTGATTTTCAATTATCTTTATATACAGAAGATCGATTCAGTATATATTAAGTAAAGATTTCATCAGTTTGCACCCACACAGAAACACAAAGTGTAAAAATACTGTTTGAGTACTAGTTATAGCATTACTTCACATTGGACAACACATTAAGGACAGATCCCACATGAGAAGTAAGTACACAGTGACTCCTGTTGTTGACTTAACAATTTGACACTCTTGTTTATGGCATCAGTAATCTCCCTAGGCTCTAGTCATGAGTTGCCAAGGCTATGGAAGCCTTTTGAGTTTGCCGACTTTGATCTTATTCCAACAGGATCATAGTCAAAGTGGAAGTTCTCTCCTCCCTTCAGAGAAAGGTACCTCCTTCTTTGATGGCCCCGTTCTTTCCACTGGGATCTCACTAGCAGAGATCTTTCATTTAGGTCTTCTTTTTTTTTTTCCAGAGTGTCTTGGCTTTCCATTGCCTAAAATACTCTCATGGGCTCTTCAGCCAGATCCGAATGCCTTTAGGGCTGATTCTGAGGCCAGAGTGCTAGTTAGGACATCTGCCATTCTATGAGTCTGCTGTGTATCCCGCTTCCCACGTTGGATCGTTCTCTCCCTTTTTGATTCTATCAGTTAGTACTAGCAGACACTAGTCTTGTTTGTGTGATCCCTTTGACTTTTAGACCTATCAATGTGATCAATTGTGAACTGAAGTTGATCACTTGGAATAGTGAGATGGCATTGGTACATGCCACCTTGATGGGATTGTATTGGAATCCCCTGGCACATTTCTAACTCCACCATTTGGGGCAAGTCCGATTGAGCATGTCCTAAATTGTACATCTCCTCCCTCTCTTATTCCCACTCTTATATTTAACAGGGATCACTTTTCAGTTAAAATTTCAACACCTAAGAATAATTGTGTGTTAATTACAGAGTTCAACCAATAGTACTAGAACAAAAAAATACTAAAATGGATAAAGTATTACATTGTACTTCAACAGTCAGGACAAGAGCTGATCAAGTCACTGTTTCTCATAGTGTTCATTTCACTTCAACAGGGTTCCCTTTTGGTGCTCAGTTAGTTGTTGCCAATCAGGGAGAACATATGATATTTGTCCCTTTGGGACTGGCTTAATTCACTCAGCATAATGTTTTCCAGATTCCTCCATCTTGTTGCAAATGACTGGGTTTCATTGTTTTTGACTGATGTATAGTATTCTATAGAATACATGTCCCATAATTTCTTTATCCAGTCCACTATTGATGGGCATTTGGGTTGGTTCCAGGTCTTAGCTATTGTGAATTGAGCTGCAATAAACATTAAGGTGCAGGCAGCTTTTTTGTTTGCCATTTTAATTTCCTTTGGGTAAATTCCAAGGAGTGGGATGGCTGGGTTGAATGGTAAGATTATATTCAGGTTTCTGAGGAATCTCCAGACTGACTTCCATAGTGGCTTTACCAGTTTACATTCACACCAACAGTGGGTTAGTGTCCCTTTTTCCCCACATCCTTGCCAGCATCTATTGTTGGTAGATTTCTGAATGTGAGCCATTCTAACCGGGGTGAGGTGAAACCTCATTGTGGTTTTGATTTGCATTTCCCTGATTGCTAGTGATCTTGAACATTTTTTCATGTGTCTGTTGGCCCTTTGGATTTCCTCTTTTGAAAAATGTCTATTGAGGTCCTTGGCCCATCTCTTAAGTGGGTTGTTTGTTTTGATGTTGTGGAGTTTTTTGATTTCCTTGTAGATTCTGGTTATCAACACTTTATCTGTTTCATAGTTTGCAGATATTTTTTCCCATTCTGTAGGTTGCCTCTTCACTTTGCTGACTGTTTCTTTTGAAGTACAGAAACTTCTCAATTTGATGCAATCCCAAATGTTAATTTTGGCTTTGACTGCCTGTGCTTCTGGGGTCTTTTCTAGGAAGTCTTTGCCATTACCTATATCTTGCAGGGTTTCTCCAATGCTCTCTAATAATTTTATGGTGTCCGGTCATAGATTTAAGTCTTTAAACCATGTTGAGTGAATTTTTGTGTAAGGTGTAAGGTAGGGGTCTTGCTTCATGATTCTGCACGTGGAAAACCAGTTTTCCCAGCACCATTTATTGAATAGACTGTCCTTACTCCAGGGATTGGTTTTAGATCCTTGATCAAATATAAGTTGGCTGTAGATGTTTGGATTGATTTCTGGTGTTTCTATTCTGTTCCATTGGTCTATCCATCTGTTTCTGTTCCATTACCATGCTGTTTTGATTACAACTGCCCTGTGGTATGGCCTGAAATCTGGATTGTGATGCCTCCGGCTTTGTTTTTGTTGTACAAGATTGCTTTAGCTGTTCAAGGTCTCCTGTGCCTCCATATGAATCTCAGAATCATTTTTTCTAGATCTGAGAAGAAGGTCTTTGGTAGTTTGATTGGTATTGCATTGAATGCATAAATTGCTTTTGGGAGAATGGACATTTTGATGATATTGATTCTTCCAATCCGTGAGCATGGAGGATTTTTCCATTTTTTGGTATCCTCTTCTATTTCTTTCTTTAAGGTTTTGTAATTTTCATCATAGAAATCTTTAATCCTTGGTTAAGTTTATTCCAAGGTATTTGATTGTTTTTGTAGCTATTGTGAATGGGATTGATCTTAGAAGTTCTTTCTCAGCCATGGCATTGCCTGTGTATACAAAGGCTGTTGATTTTTGTGCATTGATTTTATATCCTGCTACTTTGCCAAACTCTTCTAAGAGTTCCAATAGTCTCCTAGTAGAGTTCTTTGGATCCCCTAAATAAAGAATCATATCATCTGCAAAGAGGGATAGTTTGAGTTCTTCCTTCCCAATTTGTATCCCTTTAATTTCTTTTTCTTGCCTAATAGCTCTGGCTAAAACTTCAAGAACTATATTGAATAGCAGTGGTGAGAGTGGGCATCCCTGTCTGGTACCAGATCTCAGTGGAAATGCTTCCAACTTTTCCCCATTCAATAGGATGTTGGCCGTGGGTTTTTCATAAATTGCGTTGATTGTATTGAGGAATGTTCCTTCCATACCCAGTTTGCTTAGAGTTTTCATCATGAAAGGGTATTGTATTTTATCAAATGCTTTCTCTGCATCTATTGAGATAATCATATGGTTTTTCTTTTGCAGTCTGTTAATGTGGTGTATCACATTGATTGTTTTGTGCACATTGAACCATGCCTGCATACCAGGGATAAATCCCACTTGGTCTGGGTGGATGATCTTTCTGATGTGTTGTTGCATTCTATTGGCGAGAATTTCATTGAGGATTTTTGCATCTATGTTCATCAGGGATATTGGTCTGTAATTCTCTTTCAGTGCTGCATCTTTTTCCTGCTTAGGAATTAAGGTGATGCTGGCTTCATAGAAAGAATTTGGGAGGATTCCCTCTTCCTCGATTGTTCTGAATAGTTTGAGAAGAATTGGAGTCAGTTCTTCTTTAAATGTCTGGTAGAATTCAGCAGTGAATCCATCTGGTCCTGGGCTTTTCTTTGTTGGGAGGGCCTTTATTACTGTTTCAATTTCTGTCTCAGTTATGGGTCTGTTTAGGTTTTCGATGTCTTCCTGGTTCAATTTAGGTAGGTTGCATGTGTCCAGGAATCTATCCATTTCTGATAGGTTTCCCTGTTTGCTGGCATACAAGTCCTTGTAGTAATTTCTGATGATTTTTTTTATTTCTGTGGTATCTGTTGTTACGTTTCCTTTTTCATCTCTGATTTTATTGATTTGGGTCTTTTCTCTTCTTTTTTTAGTTAGTTGGGCCAATGGGGTGTCAATTTTGTTTATTTTTTCAAAAAACCAGCTCCTCGTTTGGCTGATTTTTTATAATTTTTTTGGATTCAATCCTGTTGATTTCTTCTCTGATTTTAATTATTTCTGAAGAGAAATAGTAGGAGAAGTCCTACTAGATTTGTGTCTGGTTTGCTGCAGATTTTCTAGATCCTTGAGATGCATTGAAAACTCATCTATTTGGTGCCTTTCCAATTTCTTGATGTACGCACCTGTTGATATAAACTTTCCTCTTAACACTGCTTTTGCTGTATCCCATAAATTTTGGTATGTTGTGCTGTTATCCTCATTTACCTCCAGAAAATTTTTGATTTCTCTTTTAATTTCTTCTATGACCCATTGTTCATTCAGGAGCATGTTGTTCAATCTCCATGTGTTTGCATATGCTCTAGGGATTCCTGAGTTGCTAATTTCCAACTTCATTCCTTTATGGTCTGAGAAGCTGCATCATATGATTCTAATTCTTTTGAATTTGCTGAGACTTGCTTTATGGCCTAGTATGTGGCCAGTCCTAGAGAAGGTTCCATGTACTGCTGAGAAGAATGTAAAATCTTTAGCTGTAGGATTGAAAGTTCTGTATATATCTGTTAGATCCATTTGGGCTATAGTGTCGTTTAAATCTACTGTCTCCTTGTTGATTTTTCGTCCTGTTGATCTGTCTATTTCTGAGAGTGGAGTATTGAAGTCCCCCAGTACTATTGTATTGGAGTCTAAGTCTCCCTTTAAGTCCCTTAACAAATCTTTTAAATAAACTGGTGCCCTGTAGTTAGGTGCATATACATTGATAATCATTATATCTTCCTGTTGAATTGATTCTTGAATCATTATATAGTGCCCCTCTTTGTCTCTCTTAGCAGTTTTTGTGTTAAAGTTTATGTTGTCTGATATTAAGATGGCTATGCCCGCTCTTTTTTCATTTCTGTTGGCATGGTATATCTTTTTCCAGCCTTTCACTTTCAGTCTGTATGGATCTTTGTTGGAAAGATGTGTTTCTTGTAAGCAGCAAATAGATAGGTTTTGTTCCTTAAGCCAATCAGCCAATTGGTGTCTTTTAACTGGACAGTTCAGGCCATTAACGTTCAATGTGAGTTTTGATAAGCGGTAACTTTGCCCTGCCATTTGCCAAAGTTATTTTCTAATATATGCTTTGAATTCCCTGTGATCTTTTACTGTGAGGTTTCCTTCCTTTACCTTCTTTCATATTGATGACCGTGTTTCTGTGTTTCTGTGTGTAACACATCTTTAAGCATCTTTTGCAGGGCTGGACGAGTGGTGACAAATTGTTTCAATTTCTGTTTGCTATGAAAGGTCTTTATTTCACCTCCATTAACAAATGAGAGCTTTGCAGGATATAATATTCTGGGCTGGCAGTTTTTCTCTTAGTACCTGGGCTATATCTCGCCATTCCCTCCTAGCTTGTAGGGTTTTCAATGAGAAGTCAGCTGTGAGTCTAATTGGAGATCCTCTGAGAGTAATCTGACGTTTCTCTCTTACACATTTTAGGATCTTTTCTTTATGTTTCACTGTGGTGAGTTTAATTACAACGTGTTGTGGTAAGGATCTCTTTTGGTCATGTTTATTAGGGGTTCTATGAGCTTCTTGTACTAGGTTGTCTCTGTCCTTCTCCAAACCTGGGAAATTTTCTGCTAGTATCTCACTAAAAAGGCCTTGTAATCCTTTCTCCCTCTCCATGCCTTCAGGAACTCCTAGAACCTGAATGTTGGGTTTTTTAATAGTATCCTGTAGATTCCCGACAATATTTTTTAGATTTCTAATTTCCTCTTCTTTGGTCTGACTGTATCCTTTCCTGTTCTCTGTCTTCTAAGTCCAATATTCTCTCTTCTGCTTCACCCATTCTGTTTTTAAGGCTCTCTAATGTGTTTGTCATTTGATCTATTGAATTCTTCATTTCATTATGATTTCTCATCACTATCACAGTTTCATGTTCTACTGGTTGTTTCATTTCATTTTGATTCCTCCTTAATATTTCATTTTCACATGAGAGATTTTCTATCGTGTCCATTAAGGATTTCTGTAGTTCAAGAATTTGTTTTTGAGAACTTCTTAATGTTCTTATCAATTTTTTGTGATATGTTTCTTGCATTTCTTCTATCTCATCATCTTCATAATCTTGAATTGGAGTGTCTTTTTCATTTGGGGACATCATAGTGTCTTCCTTGTTCTTGTTACCTCAGTTTCTGCATTTGTTTGACATTGTGGAGATATTCTTTGGTTTCTTCACTGTGGTGCTTTTTCTCATTATACTATGACTCTAGATTAAGTGGACTGTCTGCCTTTGATGGATCCTTAGAGGCTGTGATGGGTGTGGCCAGAGAGCTCTGTTTGGTTCTTCAGGTTTAAGGGTGTGCCAAAGGTGACTCACCCAGATTGTTCTCTCACTTGCTCGCTCTCCCTTTCTCTCTTTTTTTTTTTTTGACTCAGTTGGGAAGTAATTCTGCACAGCTGAGTGGAATTGAGGGTGGTTGATGTATGAAATCTGGCCCCTGTGGGTATTCATCTGCTCTACCCCTGGGACCACACAGAGAGTTTATGCAGCCCTCAGTGTGGTCTCAAATCTCTCTGCAGTCTCTCACCAGGTTTCCAAAGTTACCGAGTTTGTGTACTCGGTGAGTTCTCTAGCCGCCCCCCCCCTCAGATTTTCACAGTCTCAGTTCGTTAGCTCCACACTTTCACTAGGTCCTAACCTCCTGTTATTTTTCCCCACCAGAGTCAGGTTTTTCTGCTTGGCTAATGGCGGGCGCCGCTTTACATACGTACAATGGCGCCTGCTCTTTGTCTTGCTCGGCTTTGTAAGGTGAGTGGAGAGAGAGGCTAGTGTCCGTGCTGGTTCCCCTTATTTATCCGTTTTTTTCTCTCCTCCAGTCAGCCTGGTGAACTTTCCCCAGTGGGGCTTCAGGCCTCGTTCTCTCTAGGCTCTTTCTGCCTTTCCCCGCCAATGTCTCGGGTTACCGAGGTTTTTGTCTCACCTCCCCTTCCAGCGCTGGTGCGCAGACTCTGCGGCTGGGCTTCCACACGGTGGGCGACCTTGCTCTCCCCGTAGGTCCTCCGTGTCACATCCACTAGATCTGGAAGAGTTTCCTCTGCAATTTTTTCCTGAGCCTTTTCCTGAGGCTACAGTAACTCCACTTTTATTAAACTATCTTTTCCCTAACTATCGGTGCATGCCCTCACTATTCCGCCATCTTGGCTCTGCCTTGCCTTCCCAATAAATAAATAAATCTTGAATTTTTCTTTTGAAAATTGAATTAAAATAAATTTATTTTAGTGCAAAGTTTTTTTGAAATTCATTTATGGTTTTTTCATAATGTACATTTCCCATGGACATTTGAATATATCATTTTTGGCTATTGGTCCTGTTTCTCTGGAGAATCCTGAGTAATATTCCATCCACCCACCCACCTATTCATTCAGCTAGTTAGCTAGCCACCTACCTACCCCCTATCTACCAACTTGTCTAGCTACCTAACTACCTACCTGTTGAGGTTGATTTGTTTCTGAGAGGATTTGTTCCTGAGAGGAGCGTGGTGGGGGCAAGAGGCGTGGAGTCACCACACAGACCCCAGGAGTCAGGTGAAAGCGGGCCAGAGGTGAGCAGCCTGTAGACTCGTTTATTTCAGTTGGTACAACAGCTTATATAGCTGAGACTAGCCAATCCAGTCAAGGGGCGGTCTGTGCCTCAACCAATCACAGCCTGTTGCCAGGCAGTATCCAAAGTTATCCAATCACAGCCTGTTGCCAATCAGGCTCTTGTTGCCAGGCAGTTTCTGAAACCATCCAGTCACGGCCTGCAGTCAGTCAGGCTCTGTTGTCACGTGGTTTCTTCTGTTGTCATGTGGTTTCCGAAGCCGTCCAGTCACGGCCTGTTGCTAGGCAGTTTCTGTTGTCAGTGGCCATCTTGGCATGACCTTTTCACCTCAGTGGCCATCTTGGCATGACCTTTTCACCTCAGCAGCCATCTTGATATGACCTTTTCACCTCATTCCACCACACCTACCTGCATTGCCTACCTATATGCTTGCTCATATACTTCTGAGGGTGTGCAGGTGGTCTCATTATTCTTGGCAGAGTATTTGTAGCCTGATGATGTCATCTGGAGTCTCCCCAGTATCATTAGCTGGAGATGGTTTCCCCCTGAGCTGATTTAGTTTCTGCAGATGGAAGCTGTGTGGTTGTCCACCTGGGGCTAAGGTGGAGCGTTGGGGTCCAGCTCCTCCTCCCACAGGCTGCCAACTACACAGCGTTCAGCTGCACTGTCCACCACTGTGTACCATGCATCCCCCAGCCACATTCTCCAGGAAGGGAGGACCTGGCTCCTAGCCAGCAGTTGGGATCAAATTGCGAGTCTAGGATAAGGTAGTGGTGTGTGCATTTCCAGCCAAGCCCCTGATCTGGTCATAGCCCAGGTTTGGTGCGTGGATCTCCTTGGGGGCATCTGTAGGGAGGGCTGGGCTTGTTCTTGCTGGCGTCCCCCCATCAGGCGCGTCCATCTCCTGGCTTCTCTCCTCTGCCAAGCCATCCTTTTTCATACTCCTTGCCTGTCAAACAGCAGTTGAAATTGCTTGTCCACTAATATCCCCCCTTCCCCATTGGACTCTGAGGATTTATGCCTCTTTATTCCTTTAACTTTTGCAAGGTGAGGTCGTAGGAGGGAGAAGATAGAAATTTATGTTCTCAGCCCTTTAAATTTTACAGAGGACCACAAGATTTCTTCTTGCGGAAAGGTTGTTGAGTGATTAGATGTCAGCTGAAAGAGCCTGTGGGAAATTGAGGACAGGGCACTATCGCGTGTGAGGCTGGGACACTTCAGCTTTTATTTCCGACAGAAAAGTAAGTCCTCATCTCAGTCAGATACGCTTGTACTGGCCGTGGCCCACAGATGCGAGGAAGGGGAGACCAGTTCATCCCGCATGGAAAATCAGATCAGCAGTGAGAACTGCAGATTGTCCAGTGGGCCCAGGTAGGGCATGGAGCCGGACCGTTCTTCCTGTGATTCTGCGGCTGCTGCTGGGAGGTGGCTCCTCACGGTGCTCAGTGAGTGCAGGGGTGAGATGCGCGGAGGAAGTGTGTGGGTAACTGGATGTAGAAGTTGGGTTCCTAGAGGAGTAGATCACACCAAGGCAGATTGCAGTGGTGGAGCTGCGGGTGAGATGGGAGGAACAGGGTGGACACGTGGCTGATAGGTGAGGTGTGTCCCTAGGGTACTTCCAGGTTCTCGTGCATACTGTGGGTGAAGGGTGCCTTGCTCTCTTTCATTTGCTCACAGGTGGCTTGGTGTGGCGGATGCTTTTGGAGTCACACAGGAGAGAATGGAAGGGTGTGTTAGAATGCGTCTGTTATGGCTGAGAAACCTGCAGGTGGAATGAAGGTCATCCAAGAGCACATGGAGCCACCTTGCCTTCCAAGCAATAGCAATGGATCTGGTAATGGGAATGTGTTCTAAGTTATCCTCTAAGGAGGGTCCAGTTATCGGGTGGCTGTTAGGTGAGTTCTTGCACCCCATGCTGCAGCTCTTGAAGGTACCTTGGCTGCTGGCCATGTGTGTAAAAGTTCAGGTCTCCTCTGGCGGCCAGGGCACCTCCTCTAACGTCGACATGCGGCCATGGTCCCTGGCACCTGCAAGGGACAATTTCCTCAGGTCTGCAGGACCTTGGTGGCTAATGACCTGCTGGGATGACAAGGCCAGAGTGCTCTCACCTTGCTGGGAAGAAACAAACTCAGAGAGCCTGGCTATGCCCCAGTGGTGCAGCCAGGTTCACTTCATGCGGCCTTTTTATTAAGTACTTGGACTCTGAGTTTAAGCCAGGTGCTGGCAAAATGTAGAGTGTCAGGAGTGGTTTCAGTGCTGACATCCCGAGCCTCCAAAAGTGGGCTGTGCCACGAGTAGGCGTGCTCTGAAATTGTTAATCAGGCAGGGACCAGTGTTTCCAAGTGTCCCAAAGATCATCACCCAGAGACGTCCCCCAACAGAGGGTTCCGTGGTGAAGTGCGTGTGGGCACTGTCCTGCACGTCTCCTGTGCTGTTCCCACAACCGAGCAGAGAAGACTTCCAGGAGTCCAATAGCCAAGCCACCTGCTGGATTTTCTTTATTTCAGAACTTTTTTTTTTTAAAAAGATTTATTTTATTTGAAACAGAGTTACAGAGAGAGGTAGAGAAAGAGAGAGAGGTCTCCCATCTGCTGGTTCATTCCCCCAGATGGCTGCAATGGCCAGAGGTGTGCTGATCCGAAGCCAGGAGCCAGGAGCCAGGACCCAGGAGCTTCTTCCGGTCTCCCACATGGGTGCAGGGTCCCAAGGACTTGGGCCATCGTCTACTGCTTTCCCAGGCCATAGCAGAGAGCTGGATTGGAAGAGGAGCAGCCGGGACTAGAACCGGCACCCCTATGGGATGCCTGTGCTTCAGGCCAGGGCTTTAACCTGCTATGCAACAGCGCTGGCCCCATTTAAGAACTTCTGAGGTCAGTTTGATCTATCTGTAGAAAAGCATGGGAGGCTTGGCCACGGAGGGGGTGGCAGTTCAGTAGGTGACTGGCACCCGTTTCCTACAGGCTTCTCATCAGGAACCCTTTCATGGGTGCAGCTGGTGGAGGTGCAGGGCCTCTGGAGTCCCACAGGAGTGGGCGTCCTGCCCCGCTCTGCGCTGCCCACCCACCCACCCCCCCTGCCTCATTTTTCTTGCACCCTCCCCGCTGCCCAGGTTTCTGTTAATCAATAAGTAGAAATGGAGGCCGATGTAGTGTGAGGCGCATCTGTCCTGTAAGTAACTCTGATCTAAAAGGGAGGGAAAGGAGGGGGATGGGGGCAGGCAGTGGAGTTGCGCTTGTTTCTAGGAAAAGCTGGTTTGGGGACGTTCGTAGGTAAGGGAATGGGATCGCAGGTGTGAGGCCAGCGTGCCCTCAGCGTCAGGCCCTGTCGAGCTGCTGTGTGTCGGCTTGGGTCACACCCTGGGCCCCACACTGGGTCCTCTCTGCAGTGTCCTTCTTCTTCTTCTTCTTCTTCTTCTTCTTTTTTTTTTTTTTAAAGATTTATTTATTTATTTGAAAGAGTTACAGAGAGAGAGAGAGAGAGAGGTCTTCCATCCGATGGTTCACTCCCCAGTTGGCTGCAACGGCTGGAGTTGTGCCGATCTGAAGCCAGGAGCTTCTTCCGGGTCTCCCACATGGGTGCAGGGCCCCAGGACCTGGGCCATCTTCTACTGCTTTCCCAGGCCACAACAGAGAGCTGGATTTGAAGTGGAGTAGCCAAGTCTTAAACCAGTGCCCATATGGGATGCCTGCATTACAGGCGGCGGCTTTACCCGCTACGCCACAGCGCCGGCCCCTGAAGTGTCCTTAACCTGCACAAACCCCACGAGAGGGCTCCCGGCTCAGCTTTACGATAAGTGAGCCATCTCCAGTGCCACTCGGGGGATGCGATGACTTGGCAGCCACAGCTGTGGTGGGGGTAGGGGCAGACTGGACAGTAACCAAGTGCCTTTGGTTCTTCCCACTGTCCTACAAGGAGGGTTGAAACTGGAGGCATAGATGGAGGTGTGCATGTGGAGGGTGGTGGCCAGCCTTTTTCTGGGCAGGAAGGGGACACTCAGGTTGTTAGGAGAGAAGCGTGCTGAGTCAGCGCTCTGAGGAGGGTGTGAGCAGGAGGTGACCGGGATGAGCAGAGCTGGAGATGGAGGAAGCAGAGGGTACCAGGGGAAGGTGGAGGGGGATGGGGCAGTTTGGGTGAGAACAGGACAGGATGCAGTTATTTCTTAGGGAGCGGTTTGATGAGAAAGACCCCACGTGTCTTCTCGCTCCATGGCCCCTGGGATGCCAGGAAATAGCCGCATACAGTTGACCCCCAGGGCGCCATGCTCTGTGCAGCTGGCAGTTTGTGCTGCCTGGTGATCGCACTAGCAGGCCTGGAATGAGAGTGGGACATCAGACTTCTCGTTCCCTCACCTCCTTATCTGATCCCCGTCTCCCCGGATGGCGTCAGGAGCCAGCTCCAGACTCGGCTCCTAGTCCGTGCCTCTGCTGCTGACCCATTGCCCCCATCCTGCCTGGGCACGGTCCCTCTCTGTGTGGTCCATTCCCTCCTGTGACACAGGGGTGCTGCTTACTGGCAGGATGCTGGGGTAGGGGAGCATCAGAGCTGGAGACCACCTGTGCCTTTCTCTCACTGCACTGCCTACAGATGCCGAACCAAGCGAGCCCAAGGCCCTTGTTGTGTTCCATTTCCTGCCTGGGCTGTCATTCAGATGCTAGTGGGCATTTACAGGCCCCTCACTGAAGGTCTTGTTTAGAGTCCACGCCCCAGAGTAGGAAGCTGGGCAGGCCTGCTCCCAGCATCCAGTGTACTTAGCTGGTGAAAATCACGGACAAGCAGCCTCAGTCTTGGAAACTGTTCTGGGTGCCATCAGCAAGTGGGGAAGCAGTCGCTCAGAAAGCTCACTAAACCTCCTCTGGAGCAGGGGATGGGCGGCACGTGAGCCACACCTGCTCACGTGTGTCCCAGGCATGCAGTGAGAATGGGCCGTCTCTCCCTACTGGATCGTGGCCATTTGGCTGTGGGGGGAGCAGCCTGCCATTTCTCACACCCCCAGCCCTTGCTGCAGACACTTTTTTTCTGTGGGCACAGCAGAGAAGACCTGATTCTTCCTGGTAGGGCAGGAGCTCCCCTCCCAAACAGCAGGCTGAGAACGCTGGTCCCAGCGGCCCTGCCCTCCACTCACCCATCAGGCAGAGCAGTAAGCCAGGACATCCAGGGACAGCCAGCTCCCACTGCCCACTTGTGGAGTGAGGCGTCACTGTGGAGGACTGGACCCCTGGCCCAGCTCCAGTGCAGGGGTGCAGGGCTGTCTGTGCAGGGAGAGCCGGAGGATGAAGAGCTGCAGGCTCCACCTGAGAGTAGAGCATGGGAAGTGGTTGGGGAGCTGAGTCCCAGGATGAAGAAGTGACATAAGCAAGTCTCTGGACGTGAAGTGCATCCCATTGAGATGTATGTTATAAATTCTGGAACACTATTAGCTCAGAGTAAGCAGTTGAAAACCATCAAGGGGGTTCAAAGGCGAAACTAGAAAGTATCACTTAATGCAAAAAAGGCCTTAAGCGAGGAATAGAGGAGCAACAACAACAACAGCAAAGAAAAGGAGACAGAAAAACAAGAGAAACCACAGCTGTAAATCCTGTCCTGCTGACATCAGCGTTGATCAAGCAGATGCAAAAAGGAGGCACAGACCATTGGATTGGATTTAAAAAAACTAAATATATTCTGTCTGCAGAAGACATTTTATCATTTTTAAACCTTTTATTTGAGAGAAGAACAGAAAGGGAGAAAGGGAAGGAGGGAGGGAGAGAAGAAGAGGGAGAGGGGGAGAGAGAGAGAGGGAATGAGAGAGAGAGCACTCCCATCAGCTGGTTGACTCCCCAAATGCCCTCAGTGACCCCAGATTAGGGGCTGAAGCCAGAGCCAGGAACCCATCCAGGTCTTCTACTTGATGGCAGGGACCCAAGCACCTGATCCACCACCTGCTACCTCCCAGGGTGCGCACTGGTGGGGACCCAGAGTCGGGGTGGAACTGGGAACCAAACCCAGGCACTTTAACATGGGATGTGGGTGTCTCACTGGCATGCTGACTGCTAGGCCAAAAGCCTGCTCACATTCTGTGTCTAGAAATACGAATAATGATGACGGAACAAGCACATACACCTTAGCCATTTCAGTTCCTTGCCGAAAGGAAAGCAGATTCCCCGACTACTCCTTTACCCCTGTATTCTTTCAAGAGAGCAGCTCAGTGCCACATCCTGCATTCTTCCCCACCCCACCCCCTGCATTATTTTCCAAGTCTGAAAGTCTCCCCAAACCTGGGAAACCTGTAAGAAGAAACTCAACTCTGCCTACTGCCCCCGCCGCAAGACCCTTAGCTCACCCTAAGACATGGAAGACCCAGTCCTCAGGAGGACTGTGCCCTCTGCCATGTGTTCACTCTGTGCACGCCGGCAGTTTACTACCTCTGTGAATTTATTTATTTTCCTTTGAATAAATTCATTTTGGCTGTGAGTTTGTATCCTGTCTCCTCTCTGTTCTGTTCCCCCTTTCCTTACAAGGGGCTGGCATTGTTGTGAGTGGGTTAAGCCACCATCTGTGACACTGGCATCCCATATGGGCAGCAGTTCAAGTCCCAGCTACACTTCTGATTCAGCTCCCTGCTAATGTGCCTGGGAAAGCAGCCGATGACCCAAGTCCTTGGACCCCGGCCTTACACATTGGATTTCTAAGCGTCTGGCTTCAGTCTGCCCCAACTGTTGCCACCATTTGGGGAATGAACCAATACACAGAAGATTCTCTTTCTCTGTACCTTCCTCTCTCTCTCTCTCTGTTAACTCTGCCTTTCAAATGGATAAATAAGTCTTTTTAAAGAGATAGAAGGCTAGTGCATGGTGGAAGAAGATGTATCAGGGCAAGCATTATGGTGCAGCACTTTAAGACATCACTGTGTTGCCGGTAACCCATGTCGGAATGAGAGTTGAGTCCTGGCTGCTCTGCTTTGAATCCAGCTCCCTGCTAATGTGCATGGGAAAGCAGTGGATGACAGCCCAAGGGTTTGGGCCCCTGCCACCCATGTGGGAGACTGGACTGGAGTTCCAGCCTCCTGGCTTCATTGCAGCCATGTAGGAAGTGAACTAGTGGATGGAAGATCTCTCCTTCTCTTGATCTGTAACTGTGCCTTTCAAATAAATAAACAAGTAAATCTTATAAAAAGAAAAAAGGTGTACCATACAAGTAACAGCCATATATTTGTAACCTGAGTGTGCTAATAACAGACAAAATAAACTTAAACAAAAGAAGGTACCATCTGTGAAAGGGGACATTGTCTAGTGCTAGAAGTGTCATTCCTTCAGGAAGATATTATTTATATATATGTTTACCTATGTATATATATTCATATACATATATATGTGTGTATTTACATGAGATATATTTTGTATATACATACAAATATGACATATCTGTGTATATATTATTTATTCATTCACATATATATGTATCAAAAGAACCCTAAAATACTTTATGTAAAATCATAGATTTAAAAGAAGTAAAACAATTCAACAATAATGCCTGGAGACTTCAATGCACCATTGTTAATAATGGAAAGAATAACTGGGTAGAAGATAAGTGATAATATGGAAGACTTGAACCAAACTGTAAGCTAATTGTATCTAGCATATCTAAAGAACAGCTCACCCAGTGACCAGAGAATCTACGTCATTGTCAACTGCATGTGGAAAAATTGTTGGGATAGACTTTGTGCTGTGCCATAAAATAAGCCTGATACATTTGAAAAATTAAAATAATACAAATATATTTTCTGAAATGGAATAAAATTAGCAGTGACAAAGGAAATCATGGAAATTCATATTTATGTGGAAATTAACATGTAAACAACTGATGGGTCTGAGAATGAAATCATAAAGCAAATAAGATTATACCTTGCAATAAACAAAATGGAAAGAAAGCGTCCAAAATGCTTGTGATGTGGCAAATGCAGTGCTTGGGGGAGAATTTACATCTGTTATTACCTACTACAAAAAGAGGGAAAAACTATGATATCAATAACCTGACATTGCACAACAGGAAAGTAAAAAGAAGAAAGATCCAACTAAACCAGAGGAAGGAGCAGAAGAACAGTAATAAGGTGGGAAAGTAGGAGAGAAGGTGGAGGAAGCCAAAAGATCAGCAAAGCTGATGGTGCTTTGGCTAGATTCACCAAGATAAATAAGAGAAGAAAATATGTAAATTACTTAAATTAGGAATGAAGCAAGGGCAAATAATGCTGACCTTACTGACAAGTGCAGTATTGTAAGTGAAAAGGTGTGAACAATTACATTCCACTAATCAGATAACCTGGATTAAATTCCTAGAAAGATACAACTTACCAAAACTGAATGAAAAAAGAAAATCTAAATAGGCTTACAACAAATTAAAAGACAAAATTGAGAACTTGAAAACTTAGCACAATGAGAAGTCTAGGCCCCAATACCTTCTTTGGTGAATTTGACAATATGTTCAAGGAGTTATCGTCCTTTCAAGAACTCTTCCAAAAAGTGAAAGGGAAAGGAAAAGTCCCTGACTCACTCCAAGAGGCCAGAATTACCATTATACCAGCACCAGAGAGCAGCCATACCAGGAAAGCACAGTTTAGTATCTTTTGTAAGTGTGGATGTGAAACTCCTGATAATACTAGAAAGTTGAACCCAGGCACATCTTAACGAGGATTGCACTATGACCCAGTTTTACAGTTTTTTACTCAAGATGTAATATCCAAAAGTAAATCAAAAGAATTCACCCTATTTTTAAAACAATTTAAATGTATTTGTTTTTGTTCATTTGAAGGAAAGAAAAATCTTCCATCTCCTGGTTTATTCCCCACATGGCTACAACAGTCAGGGCTGGACCAGGCTGAAGCCAGGAGCCTGGAACTTCATTGAGGTCTCCCACCAGGGTGGCAGGGACCCAAGTACTTCAGCCATCAGCCACTCCTCCCAGAGTGCGCATAAGCAGGAAGCTTTATTGAAAGCAGAACCAGGCCGGCGCCGCGGCTCACTAGGCTAATTCTCTGCCTTGCGGTGCTGGCACACCAGGTTCTAGTCCCGGTCGGGGCGCCGGATTCTGTCCCGGTTGCCCCTTTTCCAGGCCAGCTCTCTGCTGTGGCCCGGGAGAGCAGTGGAGGATGGCCCAAGTGCTTGGGCCCTGCACCCACCTGGGCCACAGACAAAGTGGACAGTGAGAGAGAGAGACACATGGAGAAAGGTCTTCCTTTTTCCGTTGGTTCACCCCCCAGTGGCTGCTGCGGCTGGCACACCGTGCTGATCCAAAGCCAGGCGCCAGGTGCTTCTCTTGGTCTCCCATGCGGGTGCAGGGCCCAAGGACTTGGGACATCCTCCACTGCACTCCCGGGCCACAGCAGAGAGCTGAACAGGAAGAGGAGTGACCGGGACAGAATCCAGAGCCCTGACCGGGACTAGAACCATTGTGCCAAATTACCACCCCAGTAATATACCAAACTTTTTAAAAACATCTATTTATTTGAAAGGCAGAACATCAGAGAGAGGAGAGAAAGGGTACTGGTTCACTCCCCAGATGGGCACAAAGTTGGGTATGGGCCAGATGCCAGGGACTTCATCCTGGTCTCTTATGTGATCAGAGTGCCAAGGATTTGAGCAATCTTCTGCTTTCCTAGGTGCATTGGCAGAAAGCTGGATCAGGAGTGGAGTCAAGGAGGCTGGAACAGGCACTCAGTCTGGGATGCTGGCACTGCAAACAGTGGATTCAACTGTTGCGCCACAATCTCAGCCCAGTAGTGGAAGGAAAGCAAATGATAAGACCATCGTGCAGGACATAGGAGAGCACCTGACAAAACTCAATGTCTCTTATGGCAGAAGAGTTGCATTAGCTAGAAACAGAAGGGAACAGAGGGCTTTTGTGAAAACCCACAGCTCATATCATTCTTTTTTTTTTAATTTTTTTTGACAGGCAGAGTTAGACAGTGAGAGAGATACATACTGAAAGGTCTTCCTTCCATTGGTTCACTCTCCTAACGGCCGCCATGGCCGGCGCTGTGCTGATCCAAAGCCAAGAGCCGGGTGCTTCCTCCTGGTCTCCCATGCGGGTGCAGGGACCCAAGCACTTGGGCCATCCTCCACTGCCTTCCCGGGCCATAGCAGAGAGCTGGACCGGAGGAGGAGCAACCAAGACTAGAACCCAGTGTCTCAACCGGGACTAGAACCCAGTGCCCCAACCGGGACAAGAACCCAGGTGCCGGCGCCACAGACAGAGGATTAGCCTAGTGAGCCACGGCACCGGCCACATCATTCTTAGTAGTGAAAAAGCGGACTCTTTACAGCTGAGATAAGGAATAAGGCAAGGATGGGTGCTCAAACCACATCTGTTTAATTTTGTGCAGGAGCTTCTAGCCAGGGAAATTAATCAAGAGAAAGCAATAAGCGGCATTCACATTGGAAAGGAAGAAACAAAGGTATCTCTCTTCACAGATGATGTGATCTTGCATACAGAGTAAGGAATCTACTGCAAAGCTATTAGAACTGACGAAAACATAACAGGATCGCAGGATACAAGATCAACGTACAAAATCAGTTGTTTTATATATGATAGCAATGAACTTTCTGAAATTAGAATTAAGAACACAATTCCATAGCATCATAAATAATATAATATTTAATAAAGGAAGTGCAAGACTTTACAATGGAAACTGTAAAATACTGCTGAAAGTCTGAATAAACAGAAAGTGTTTAGTGTAGTTCCAGTCCAAGAATATGGAAAATTTGCTCTAAGTGGCAATCCTCTGAAAACTGATAAACTGATTCAATACAGTTTTTGTAAAAAACTAGCAAGCAGAGATTAAAATTCATATGGAAATAAAAGTAGCCAGAATAGCTAAACAATCTGGAAAAAGATGAACAAAGTTGGAGAACCTCACTCTTCCCAACTTTCTATAAAGCTATACTAATCTAAACAATAGCATGAGGATAGATGTACAGATAAATGGCATAGAATTTAGATGAATAAGCCCTCTATCATCAATTGATCTTCAGCAAGATTCCAAGATAGTTTAGTGGAAATAGGAAAATGTTCTTTAAAAGAGCACGCTGGACAATTGGATATCTATACGGAAAAGAATGAGACTGAACCCTACCTTACACCATATGAAGGAACTAAAATGAGTCATAGACCTGACATGAAAGCTTAAACTATGAAACTTAAAACTTCCAAGTAAATCTCCATGATCTGGATTGGGCAATATCTTAGCTGTTATGCTGAAAGCACAAGCACAAAAAGATCACGTTGACTCCACAAAAATTAAACAAAATTATTGTGCTGAAAGTAATTTCACTAAGAGAGCATAAAGGCTACCACAGAGTGGGAGTCTATTTGAATATCATATGTATGATAAGGACTTGCACCCAGAATATATAAATAACTCTTACTATTTAACAACAATAGCAAGAATAAACTCAACAAAATAGGGGAGATGTTTGAATAGTTCTCCAAAGAAGATATACAAATGGCCAACAAACGTATATGAAAGATGCATTAACATCATTAGTAATCAGAAAAAGTGCAAATCAGAACTACAGTGAGATTGCACTTCACACTTAGTACCATAAAAAGATCGACGATAGCAAGCGTTAGAAGGATGCGTATGAGTTGTTCTGAGAGTGGGCTCGTCACCAAAGTGGGTTCATTCCCCTCTCGCTCACTGGCTTCTCTCACAATCTCTTGCCCTTCTGTCTTCGACCATGTGGTGATGCAGCAAGACTGGGCCCTTTGACCTTGGGCTTCCCCACTCCAGAACTTAAGAAGTAAAGCTCCATTCTTTGTAGGTTGGCCAGTCCCAATTATATCATTACAACAGCACAAATGGACTAATTTTTTATATATCCACAAGGTTGTATGGCCATCATCACTATCTAATTTTAGAACAGGTACTGCCTGCCTCAGTCCATTTGTGAATCTTTTTATTTTTATTGCATATATTTAAGGCATACACTTGATGGTTTGGTATGCATGTGAATAGTAGAGTGATTCCCGCAGTCAAGCACACTAACATGTCTGTCATCTCACACAGCACATCATATTGCACCTTTGAGTGTGTAGCAGTTGAACTTAAAATATACGATCTTAGCAAATTTCCAGTACACACATACTGCTGTTAACTGTGGTCCTCTTGTTGTACGTTAGACCTTCAGACTTATTCATCCTTGTGATTACAACTTGGTACCTGCTGGTCCTTACCTCTACTTCCCCCAGCCCTCCATCCCCCTTTAGTTGAGTTTTTAAAGACTGTGAATGTAAAAGAGAGCATGTAGACTTTTCCTTTTCTGGGTGTCTTAATTCACTTCAAATTATCGTCTAGTTTCATCCATGTTGTCACCAGTGACACCCACGTGGGAGACCAGGAAGAAGCACCTGGCTCCTGGCTTCGGATCAGCGCAGCTCCGGCTGTAGCAGCCATTTAGGGAGTGAACCAACGGAAGGAAGACCTTTCTCCCTGTCTCTCTCTCACTGTCTGTAATTCTTCCTGTCAAATAAATAAATAAAAAAAAGAAGGTTAGATGATTATGTAGATACGGTTTATTTCTGGGCTGTTTCTTGTTCCATTTTCTGGTCTGTGTCTGTGTTTGCCAGAGCTACACTGTTTGTTAGTATTGTTTTGTAATTTGGAATCTGTAAATGGTGATGCCTCTACCTTTATTTTTTATTCTCAGATTTTTTAAAAAAAGTTTACTTGTTTGAGAGAGAACAGAGACAGAGGGAGAGACACAGAGAGAAAGATCTTCCATCTGCTAATCACTCCTCAAATGCCCCAATGATTGGGGCTGGGCCAGGCTGAAGTCGGTAGCCTGGAACATCGATCTGAGTCTTCCATGTGGGTGCAGGGGTCCAAAGACTTGGACCATCTTCTGCTGCTTTCCCAGGCCATTAGTGGGGAGCTGGATTGGAAGTGGAGCAGCTGGGACTAAAGTCAGCACCCACCTGGGATGCTGGTATCATAGGCAGTGGTTTATCCTGCTGGGCCACAACACCAGCCCCTGTTCTCAGATTGGTTTGCTTCCATAGGGTCTTTTGTGGTTCCATGCAAATGTCTGGTTTTATTTATTATTTTTTTGAAAAGAAATGCTGTTGAGATTCTGATAGAGAGAGGTTCTATTGAATCTGTATATCCTTTTGGGTAGAATGGATGTTTTAATATTAACTGTTTCCATCCACAAATGTACACCTTTCTTACGTTTATTTGTGTTGTGTTCAGTTCATTTCAACAATGTTTTACAGTTTTCAAATATTGGATTTTTCACTTATTTGTTTAAACTTATTCCTAGATATTTTAGTCTTTTTGATGCTGTCAGAAATGAGATTGTGTTCTTGATTTTTTTGTATTTAAATTTTTTTGTTTTCAGTGTTAAATTCAAATTTTGATGTGTTCTTTTTAAAAATTTCATTGAAGTTATACAAGTTTCATGTATTTCATACATACAGATTAGGAACATAGTGTACTTCCCACTCTACTCTCCCTCCCACCAGCACTCCAACCCTTCTTCCTCCTCCCTCTTCCATTCCCACTCTTAATTTTACAAAGATCTATTTTCAGTTTACTTAATGATTGTAAAGTTAACTCCCTACAATAAGTAAAAAAGTTCAACAAATAGTTTAAAGAAAAAAAAACACTGTTCCTGAACAGAAGACAAGGGTTATAAACAATCATCGAATCTCAAAATGTCCATTTCACTACAATACATTACATATTAAGTACTCTATTAATTACCTCATATCAGGGAAAACATGTGATATCTGTCTTTTTGAGACTGGCTTATTTCACTAAGTATAATGGTTTCCAGTTGCATCCATTTTATTGTAATAGACAGGATTTAACTTTATTTTACAGCTGAGTAGTATTCCATAGTGTGTATATACCATAATTTCTTTATCCAGTCATCAGTTGATGGACATCTGGGCTGATTCCTTATCAGCTATTGTGAATTGTGCTGCAATGAATATGGGGTTACAGATAAATCTTTTGTATGCTGATTTGTTTTGGTTTGGGTAAATTCCCAGGAGTGGGGTGACTGGATCAGATGAGGTCTATATTCAGATTTCTGAGGTATCTCGATGCTGTCTTCCACAGTGGCTGCAATAGTTTACATTCCAACCAATGGTGGATTCGGGTACCTTCCCCCTCTATCCTTGCCAGCATTTGTTGTTTGTTGATTTCTGTATGAGAGCTGTTCTGACTGGAGTGAAGTGAAACCTCATTGTGGTTTTGATTTGCATTTCCCTGATGTCTAGTGATCCTGAGCATTTTTCAAGTGTCTGTTGGCCATTTGAAATTCCTCTCTTGAAAAATGCCTGTTTAAATCCTTTGCCCTTTTCTAAACTGTATTGTTTGTTTTGCTGTTGAATTTCTTGAGCGCTTTATAATAAGATTCTGGATGTTAACCCTTTGTCAGTTGTGTAGCTTGCAAATATTTTCTCCCATTCTGTCTGTTGTCTTTTCACTTTGCTGAGTGCTTCTTTTACAGTGCAGAAGCTTCTCAGCTTGATGTAATCCCATTTGTCAATTTTGGCTTTGATTGCCTGTGCTTCTGGGGTCTTTTCCAAGAAGTCTTTGCCTGTGCCAATGTTTTGCAGAGTTTCACCAATGTTCTCTAGTAATTTGGTATCGGGTTGTAGATTTGGGTCTTAGATCCATTTTGAGTGAATTTTGTGTGAGGTGTAAGGTAGGGGTCTAGTTTCATGTTCAGCACGTGGAGATCCAGCTTTCCCAGCACCAGTTGTTGAAGAGACTGTCCGCGCTCCAGGGATGGATTTCAGCTCCTTTGTCAAAGATAAGAGGGTCGTAGCTGCATGTGTTGATTTCTGGAGTTTCTATTCTGTTTCATCAGTCTATACGTCTGTTTTTGTTTTCGGTGTCAAGAAATAAAACTGATTTTTGAATGTTGATTTGGGGTACTGCAACTTTACTAAGTTCATTTACTAATTCTTAGCAGTATTTTTAATTGAGTCTTTATGGTTTTCTACGTATAGAATCATGATTATGTCATCTCTAGACAGGAACACTTTCACTTCTTCCTTTCTCATTTGGATACCTCTTTGTTCCCTTTACTCCTCCTTCTGTGCAGGTTGGTGTTTCTAATATTGGACTAAACAGCAGTGACGAGAAGGGGCATCCTGGCCTTGACCAGAACTTACAGGAGCAGTTTTCAGTTCTTTCTCTCTGGTTATGAGATTCTACACTTTCAGGGGCTGAGTTGTGTGGGTATGTTAATTACATCTCCATGGATGCTATTTATGAGGCCCATGGAAACAAAGCAACCTGGCGAGCTGGAGATGGTTACACTCCCTCTGTTCTGCACCCTCCCTGGAATGGAGAGCCCTGTCCTGCAGGCTCCCACATTACAGCGCTTCCGTGTCTCCCTCTTTGTTGTCTGTCTCCTTAGCAAGCTGCCATGGCCCAGCCTCTACCCACGTCTGCAGCCTCATCTTTTTCCCTCTGTGGCTCAGACTGCCTCTTCCACGTTGTAACCTCTGCAGTTCTCCAGGAGGGGTTTGCTGCCTGGCCCAGATGTCTTCCTGCAGAGGTGCAGCTTCTCTGCATGTAATGCTCTTCTTACCCCCATCCCATCCTGAGCAAGTCTTGCTTGTCTTCAGACCTGTCCTTGGGTCATCTGTCGGCAGCTCCACACATGTACCTGTAGGCTGGACTGTTGCTTATACACCACTGGTGAGGCCAGTGGGCCTTGTAGAGGAAGGGCCTGGTGTTGGGACAGTGGCCAAGTCCTGAGGACACCTGGGGTGTGGTGGTGCATGGTCAGTGGCTGTGCATGAGCAGCTGTGGCCTGCCCAGGATCAAACACAGTGACAGTGATCCACGGACAGTGGCCAAGTCCTGAGGACACCTGGGGTGTGGTGGTGCATGGTCAGTGGCTGTGCATGAGCAGCTGTGGCCTGCCCAGGATCAAACACAGTGACAGTGATCCAAGTTTTGTGGTGGTTATTGCTCACGTGACCTAAGGATCCGACTTGCACTTGGAAAGAGGATTCTTTAGCAACACACATTTGGTTATCTGCACGCTTCTAGTGACATTGTAAACTTAAATGGGTTTTAGTTGTTTTTTCTTCTATATCTTAAAGCCCTTCTTTCTTTCATTAACTGGTTCTCATTTGTTATGAAATTTCCTTGCAAGTGCTTTTCTCAAGTTAGAGGTTGAAGAATCAGAAGCCTGCAGTCCTGCCCCCCCCCCCCCCAATTCCAGCGTGATCACCCTGCTCTGGTGTCTGAGCTTCCTTCCCGTGCTCCTCTGAACGTCGTTTCCCGCCCTCACGGCTTAATTAACAGGGGATGCCAAAGAGTTCAGTGTCTTCCAGTGCGGAGGTGCTGACAAAAAGGAACGATGATCAGTTTGCTATCTTGTTTTATATCTAAATTTATGATTTTAAAGGTTTTATTCCTTATTTTTATTTATTTGAAAGGCAGGATGACAGAGAAACAGAGACAGATAGAGAAAACTTCCATCCTGATGGTCCACTCCCCAGATGCTGGTAACAGCCAGGGCTGGGCCAGGCCAGAGACGGGAGCTTGGAGCTCCATCTGGGTCTGCCGTGTGCGTGGCAGGGGCCAGGGACTTGAGCCTTTGTCTTCTGCCTCCCAGGGTTTACGTGAACAGGAAGCCGAAATGCAAGTGGAGCTGGGACTGGAACCCAGACTCTCCAGTATGGAATATGGCCTCCCTAGCCGTGTCTCACCTGCTGTGCCACAATGCCTGCCCTTCAGTATATGATTAAGTGTTCGTATTAATGAAAATTATCACGCATTTCCACTGGGTTTCAGAAGCATAAGTGTCCAAACAGCTTTGCTCCATGTGTCACAGCTGACGATAGTGTAGAGAGGATGTAGGACGTGTGCAGGACATCCGGGCCCCTGGGGTTGCCTGTGTGGAGGTTATGAGTCACTTCCTGGTACTGCTCGGCGGTCACGGACCGGTGAGGGCCAGGCGTGTTTGCTGGAGGAGCCTCTGACAGCCTGTATTTATCCATTGGACCTGCGTGCACATCTTCCTAAGCAATCATTTAGCTGCCAGTCTGGGAAATGTCAGTGTTCTAATTAACTCCAGCCGGGGAAGATTGTGCTGCAATCTGCAATCCTTTTGATTGATGCGGCTGCAATTAGAGCCCAGCTCTGTCCCAGCACGCGGGAGTGGCAAGAGCATGAGCGCGGGCGTCGCCGGGCCCCATGCCGAATCCTGTGGGGTGGAAGTGGGCAGGGAGATGCCTGTGTGGCTCAGCCCAGCCTTCCCCACACACCCAAGTCAAGGGATTTACCACATTTGTTAGGATAGGAAAATGTGCATTATCCTCTGGTTTTGTAGCTATTGCTTTAAGGGGTTTTGAGTACTTTAACGGCTATTATGCTAAATGCAATTGATTTTTCCCTGCATACTCATGAGATGTATCGACAGGAGCACAGATTTATATTTACCTTAGAAACTAACTGGTAGGTATGATTCTAAAGTCACGTGACCAACATGACAGTGATAAGGATGCAAGCAAGATGTTTAGATATCTCCTTATAGATGAGGATGCACCAGACAAAAATCTTCCCCTTGAAAATGTATTTAAGCAGATGGGAATTCTTTGATTACTGAGTCTGTATCAAGAGCTATGGTACAATCAGAAGCTCCAAAGACAAAGCAGAAGGCTTTGAGCTGGAGGAGGCATGGATTTGACAGGGAAGGAGACCTAATGACTGATGCAGGTTTAGGAATCGTGGCTGACCATGCAGGGAAGGAACAAGGAGCTGGTCTCTGGTTCCTGAGAGTCAGGTAGATAGAGAAGACACAGGGTCAGGGGCTTCCAGGCTCAGCACAGGGACGGCTGTCAGAACTGAGGCAGTAGACTTGGGTGGCAGCCATGCATTGTTCACAGGAGAGTGGACTGGAGACAGGATGTAGTGGGAAGGAGGTTGCAGAAGAGTGGGTCAGATGTGCCAGGGCCTGGAGGGCAGCTGCTTCAGAGCTCTGTCTCCGAACTGCTGCAGGTCTCCCCTGAAGGGATCATGGGCACTGTTCTGGGGAACTCTGCAGGCCTTCCATGGAGGGGTCACCGGAACCAGTCTGCTCCTTAGACAGCTTGTCCCTGTGCACAGCTGAGAGAGGCTGGAGGCAGGAGAAACTGGCCCAGTTGTCCTGTTGGGGATTACAAGAGTCTGAGATTGGTACATATTCTTATTTCCCCTCAGGTCAGGCCAATTCTTATTTCCTGTGGGATGAGCTTGTGATGCTGAGATAAAGCCTTCAAGGATTATTGTCGGTAAATCCAGTCTCAAAATGGAAACTGATGCTCTACTAAAGATAAAGGCATTCATGGCCTCCACTGTCAAAAAGCAGAGTTGCAGCTGACACCGGCAACGAGGACATAGACAAGGACCATGCTGAGCGGGGTTCCGGCTCTAACAGTCAGTGGGACACTCAGAATTTCCAGAGGACCGGGAGACTCCTGTTGCTTCCCCGGCATCCTCTTGTGAGGGGTAGCCTCAAAATACCCTCTTTCATGATTTGCTAAAATGATGGATGCTGCTTTCAAAGCTTTGATGGTTACATTTCTGTGTGAATTCACTTCCGCCAAAGGGTGCCCCGATTTCTGGTTGAACATTATTCTGGGTGTTTCTGCCTAGAACCGATGGATGGTTCAGATGGCCCTCCCAGTGCAGTGGGCCTCACTCAGTCCACCAGAAGGCCAAATAGAACATCAGGCTAAGTAAGGAAGATACTTATCTTCTAGCTGGGGTATGAGTGTTCTGCCTTTGGACTGCAGCTGAAGCTGGAACTCATCTGTGAGTTCCTGCATCTATATTCATCAGGGATATTGGTCTGTAGTTCTCTTTTTCTGTTGTATCTTTCTGGCTTAAGAATTAAAATGTTGTAGGCTTCATAGAAGGAGTTTGGGAGGATTCCTCCCTTTCAGTTGTTTTGAATAGCTTGAGAAGAATTGGAATTAGTTCTTCTTTAAATGTCTGAGAATTCAGCAATGAAGCTGCCCAGTCCTGGGTTTTCTTTGTTGGGAGGGTCTTTATTACTGATTTAATTTCCATCTTGGTTATTGGTCTGTTTAGATTTTTTATGCCTTCATGGCTCAATTTAGGTAGGTTGTATATGTCCAGGAACCTATACATTTCTTCTAGGTTTCCTGCTTTGTTGGCATACAGCTCTTTGAGTAATTTCTGATAATTCATTTTATTTATGTGATATGTTATATTTCCTTTTTCTTCTCCTATTTTATTGATTTGGGTATTTATCCTCTTTTTTTGGTTAGTTGGACCAATGGAGTGTCAATTTTATTATTTTTTTAAAAACCAGCTCCCAGCTCTTTGTTTTGCTGATATTTTGTGTTTTTTTTTAATTTTGTTTATTTCTTCTCTAATTTTAATTATTTCTTTTTTCCTACAAATTTTGGGTTTAGTTTACTATTGTTTTTCTAGGTCTTTGAGATGCATTGATAGCTCGTTTATTTAGTGCCTTTCTGATTTCTTGATGTAGGCACCAATTGCCAGAAACGTCCCTCTTAACACTGTTTTTGCTGTATCCTGTAAATTTTGATATGTTGTATTGTTGTCTTCATTTGTTTCCAGAAATTTTTGATTTCTTCTATGACCCACTGTTCATTGAGGAGCATGTTGTTCAGTCTCCATGTGTTTGCATATGCTCTAGAGATTCCTGAGCTGTTGATTTCCAGCTTCATTCCATTGTGGTCAGAGAAGATATGCAGGGTATGATTTTTATTTTTTTTGAATTTGCTGAGACTTGCTTTATGGCCTAGCATGTGGTCAATCCTAGAGAAAGTTCTATGCACTGGTGAAAAGAATGTGTATTGTACATCTGTAGGACGAAAAGTTCTGTAGATATCTGTTAGGTCCATTTGGTCTATAGTGTTGATTAGCTCTGTTGTTTCTTTGCTGATTTTCTGTCTGGTTGATCTTTTCATTGCTGAAAGTGGAGAGTTCCCCATTCCTGTTGGATGGGAGTCCATGTTTCCCTTTAGATGTATTAACATTGCTTTTAAATTGCCAGATGCTCTGTGATTAGGTGCATATATATTTGTTATAGTCATATATCCCCATTGAATTGATCCCTTAATCATTACATAGTGCCTGTCTTTGTCTTTTAACAGTTTTTGTGTTAAGTCTGTTTTGTCTGATACTAGGATGGCTACACCAGCTCTTTTTTGGTTTCTGTTAGCATGGAATATCTTTTTCCAACCTTTTACTTTCAGTCTGCATGTATCTATGTTGGTGAGATGTGTTTCTTGTAGGCAGCAAACAGATAGGTCTTGTTTTTTAATTCATTCAGCCAGTCTGTGTCTTCTAACTGAAGAGTTGAGGTCATTTACATTCCAGGTGACTATTGATAAATAATAACTTTGCCCTGACAATTTTCCATAAATATTCCTGTTGTTTACTTTGGATTTCCTTTGTACTTTTACTGGGAGATTTTCTGCCTTCACCTTCTTTCATGTGATGACTGTGTTTCTGTGTAAAACACATTCTTAAGCATCTTTTGTGAGGTTGGACGAGTGGTGACAAATTCTTTCAATTTCTGTTTGTTATGGATGGTCTTTATTTCACCTTCATTCATAAATGAGAGCTTTTCAGGGTACAGTATTCTGGTTTGACAGTTTTTTTCTCTTAAGACGTGGAATATATCTCACCATTCTCTCCTGGCCTGTAGGGTTTCTAGTGAGAAATCTGCCGAGTCTAATTGGAGATCCTTTGAAAATAATCTGGTGTTTCTCTCATGCACATATTGGGATCTTTTCTTTGTTTTACTGTGGAGAGTTTGACTGCAGTGTGTCATGGTAAAGATCTTTTCTGCATGTCGAGTAGGGGTTCTGTGTGCTTCCTGTACTTGGACTCCCTTTATTTCTTCTAATTGGGGAGGTTTTCTGTAATTATTTCACTAAAAAGATCTTATAATCCATTTTCTCTTTCCATGCCTTCAGGATCTCCTAAGACCTGTGTGTTGGATTGTTTGATAGTATCCCATAAATCCCCAATACTAGTGTTTTAGTTTTCCAATTTTTCTTCTTCTTTTTTCTTTTTGGTCTGACTGTATAATTTCCAGGGATTTGCCTTCTAACTTGTATATTCTTTCTTCTGCCTCACCAAGTCTGTTGTTAAGGGTTTTTACCACATTTTTAAATTTGATTTATTGAATTCTTCATTTCCAATATTTTATTTTGATTTCTCTTTAAAATCTCAGTTTCATGGGAAAAATTTTCATTCATGTCATATATGGATTTCTTTAATTCATGGATTTGCATCTGCTTACTTCTAAGTAATCCTACAATCAATTATTTGAATTCCATTTCCAGAATTTCTTCATCTCTTCATCTTCACATTCTAGTATTGAACTTTGGGCACATCATGTTGTCTTCCTTATTCTTGTTTCCTGAGTTTCTGCATTTATTTTTAGGCATTTGTGGAGATACTTTTTTTTTTTTTTCCCTGTGACTTTGGACTGTACCTCTGTGGCTTAGTGAAGTGTTTGCTTTCCAGTGAATACCTAGAGGTGTGTGCTGGGTGTGGCCCAGGAGCTTTGTTCAATGTTCTAGGGTGAGGGGAGTGTCCAAGGTGACACTCCAGTTGGGCATGGTAAATCTCTCGTTTTTTCTTTATCAGAAGTGGGGTTTGATCAGCTTTGTTGGCATATTCTCATGTTCACCTCCTCTCCTGCAAGGATGCAGATGCCCTGGCACTAGCCCCAGTGGGTGCAGTATTCATCCACGGTGCCACAAGAACCACACAAAGAATCCATGCAGTCCTCAGTGTGAGCACAGATCCTGCAGCTGTGACCCTCACCAGGGAATCAGAGAGCCCTGAGTGTGTGGAGCTGCCCACAGCGACTGCTCAGAGACCAGCCACACTCTGAGCCTTCCCATGTAGCACAGAGTTTTCACAGTCTCTCCTACACACAAGGTTCCCACGGCCATGAGTGCCCAGCCCCCTGTCAGTTCTCTCACACAGCCACAGCATTTTCACAGTCTGTCCTATACACAACAAGGCTCCCCCAGTCATGAGTGCCCAGCCCCCGTCAGTTCTCCCAGCTGGATTCACATATCTCCTCCCAGCTGGTTGCTGGGTGCATGGACATGAGCTGGTATAGCTGTTAGGTATGTCCAAAATGGTGCCCGCCCTCTCTCAGCTAGTTACGGGATGCTGGTGCTGGGTGGCCAGGGAGCGAGAAATGTGCCCCCTTTTTCTTTTTTTCTCTAGGTTGGCAGGTACACTGTCCCCCACTTGGCTCCAAGCCAGAACCCGCCAGGCTCTTCCCACAGCTTTATCACCAGTGGCCTGGGCTCCTGCAGTCTGCTCCTACGTCACTCTTCAGAGCTGGTGCTGAGCCGTCAGCTGCTTGGGTCCTGAGCTGTGCACGTCCACATGGTGGTTCCATCGTCCTTTTCAGGGCAGCTGGTTTTTTGCTGAAAGGAGTTTACTTCTTTTGACTGAGTTTTGGGGTAAGTAAGCTGTGCTGTGGGCCAGTAGGCTTGACTGTGTTTGATCCGTGAGTATGTCTCTATTCTGTATGTGTTTGCTTTTCCTCTGAAATCATTTCTTGAGTCCTCTACAACTTCCTTCGTTAACTTAGTAAGATCACCCTCTCTTCCATTCTACTTGTCATTATTTCTTGGGGTGCAAGTTGCCTATGGCACATTTATTTGCTCAGATTTTTGGAGCCTTTATAATTATTTGGAGGAAAAATTACATAAGCAAATGTTAACTTTCTCCATAATTGACTAGAAATGAAATGGCTATTTTTACTGGAAGTCATCAAAAGTCACAAATGGAATTTTGCTTGTTAATTTTCACAAAATTACTAAATTATTTTGGAATAAAGTGCTTCTTAAGAACTTATTAAGAGTTAGGCAGATTACTTCTAACTTTATAAGAACTTTGAAGCAAAGCTCTTGTGCCAGGAGTCAGCTGTGAGTGCCCCTGGGGCAGTGGCCTGGAGACCCTGCTGGCAGTCCCGCAGCAGCAAGTCCACAGCGACACCTGGCCGGTGCAGCTGTCCTGCGGCGCCCTTCTGGACCCAGGGTTCGCCTGTCTTTGTGCATCCTCTAGCCTCCCAGTTGTCACCTCATGGTCTCAGAGAGGCTGTAAACTCCAGCCATCTTGTCTGCATTCCAGGACAGATGAGCCGGGGTGTAGAGGCCAAAGGGAGTTGAGCTGATACGCCCATTCTCAGGGAAGCCAGAGCCCCACCAGCCCACTTCCAGTCCAGAGTGGTGTCCCGAGGCCGAGTTCCCGGCAGGACTTGGGAGGTGGCAGGCAGGTCATTTATTTACTGTGGCCCCTGATTCAGCACTGTGAAGCTCTGTGCAGCCAGCCTCGGAAGGAGAGCTCTGGTTGGCTGGGCTCAGAGCCCCTCCCTACTGCAGTGTTCCGCCTGTTTTGGGACAGTGGCATTCCAGAGCCTCCTCTGGTTCCTGAGATAGCAGAGTTGACTAGTCTTAGAGTCTTCTAAGTAAACTCTTCTCTAGACGAGAGCAGCGCAGCAGGCGTCACCTAGAAGAGATTTACTGAACCAGACAACAGCTGGGGAAGTGAAAATCTCCCAGCACCGAGTGGCCCGTGGTCTTCTCTTGTAGTTGTCAGTGTCTAAAAGAGCCAGTGGTTCTGGGGCTCTGGCCCAGGTCCCTTCCGTGCACCTCCTGCTCTCTCTGCCCTTTCTCCCATGGCTCCGTGAAACTGCATGCGTCAGAAGTCACATGCCGCTTCGGTTTTGCTTGTGGCTGACAGTGATGGGGGAAGAGGGACAAACTCGGCAGAACCCTTACCATGTGCCAGGCATGCGGGCTATGCTGGTTTTTATTACACTATAATTTTTCACAGAAATAGAAAACAATCCTATAATTTATTTAGAACCACAAAAGGCTGCTACTTGCCAAATCAGTCTTGAGCAAAAAGAATCAAGCCAGAGGCATCATACTTACCCGATTTCCCAGTCTGCTACCAGGCTGCCATAATCAGAACAGAGTGGTGCTGACATGGAGACAGATACCCAGGGGTGGGCCAGGACAGAGAGCCTGGAAATGCACCCACGGGTCTTTGACGGAGCGACCAAGTGCACCCCACGGGGGAAAGTCTTGTGCCAGCTGCTCAGAGGACGGCTACCTGCACAAGGGCTGAGGTCCCCACCCCAGGACCTTGGCTTCACAGGGTGGAGCACCGTGGAGCGAGGGGAGACTGCTGCCTTCTCAGGGGAGAGCGCTGTCCAGACATGGAGGAGAGCCCTGAGAAGGTGCCGCTGGTTACAGTGAGCACCTCCTGTGCCCTGCAGACCTCACGTAGCCATCGAGTGGCCATGTGACACGTCTGTGTCACTTGGGCTCAGGGTTTCTAGAGGAGGAGTCCTTAGGGTATATATACAAATGTGTAGGTAAGCATGTGTGTGTGTGTTGGCTTATATATAAACACAAACATATGTATGTGCATTGATTATATAAGGATATATACGTGTATTTATGGCTTAATATAAGGATATATAATGTGTACATGCATGTTGCTTTATTTAAGGATATAAACATGCATGTGTGTACATGTGAACATGTGTGCATCAGGTTATATGAGTAATATACAAACATGCATGTGTGTTTATATAAAGACATATACATGCGTATGTGTGTATGGACTTATATAAAGATATATACACATGTGTGCATGTATTGGTCTACATAAGGAGACAGATCCACGTGTATGTGTAGAAGTATTGTTTATATAATGATATGTATACATGCATGTGCACATACGTACATGTGTGGATTATCTGAGTTTATACATAAAGATATATACACATGCATGTGTGTATGTGGACTCATATAAGGATATACATACATACATGTGTGTGCATGTGTGTGTTGGTCTATATCATAAATAAACTGTGCATTTGATGGGTTTATATAAGAATATACAAATGTGTACACGTGTGGACTTAGGATACATACACATGTGTCTGTAAGTACATGTGTGTGGACTTAAATGTATGATGATATAAACATTTGTACATGTATACATGTGTGTTGCTCTATATAAGAACATATACATGTGTGACCATGAGTATAGGTTTATATAGGGATATATGCATGTGTGTGTACTTATGTATATATAAGGATACATACATATACTTACATGTAGATTTATATGAGGATATATACACATTTGTGTGTGGACTCGTATAAGGATATATAAGGATATGTATATATGTGTGTGTTGACATATCAGTATATATATGTATATATACATATGTGTGTGGACTTACGTATATAAGGATATATATATAGATATATATCCATGTGTGTGGACTTGTATGAGGATCTATACATAGGTGTGTGTGTGTATGTGAGTGTGGATTTTTATGAAGATAGGTGCACACGGTGTGTGTGTGTGTGAACTTCTATGAGACTATATATTTAAGGATATACATATATGTGCATATGTATGTGTGTGGACTTGTATGAGGACATATACACAGGTGTGTGTGTGTGTATGTGAGTGTGGATTTATATGAAGATAGGTGCACACGGTGTGTGTGTGTGTGTGTCTGAACTTCTATGAGACTATATATTTAAGGATATACATATATGTCTGTGCATATGTACGTGTGTGGACTTGTATGAGGACATATACACAGGTGTGTGTGTGTGTGTGTGAGTGTGGATTTATATGAAGATAGGTGCACATGGTGTGTGTGTGTCTGAACTTCTATGAGGATATATATTTAAGGATATACATATATGTCTGTGCATGTGTACGTGTGTGGACTTGTATGAGGACATATATACAGGTGTGTGTGTATGTGAGTGTGGATTTATATGAGGATAGGTACACACGGTGTGTGTGTGTGTCTGAACTTCTATGAGGATATATATATATATAAGGATATACATATATGTCTGTGCATGTGTACGTGTGTGGACTTGTATGAGGACATATACACAGGTGTGTGTGTGTATGTGAGTGTGGATTTATATGAGGATAGGTGCACACGATGTGTGTGTGTGTGTCTGAACTTCTATGAAGATATATATATATATATATAAGGATATACATATATGTCTGTGCATATGTACGTGTGTGGACTTGTATGAGGACATATACACAGGTGTGTGTGTAGATTTGTAGAGGGGACAGATGCTGAGGAATTGACTCGTGGGGCGGTATGGAGGCAGAACACCCACCATCTGCTCTCTGAAGCTGGAGGCCCAGGAGAGGTGTTGGTGTGAATTTCAGCCTGCGTCTGAGAACCAGGGGAGTTGATGATGTAAGTCCCAGGGCCCAGGCAAGAGGGGAACCCAGCTGAAGCCGTCAGGAGAGAGGGAACTGTGCCCTCCTCTTGTTCGAGGTGCTCCTAGGTTGGGTGCTGCCTGCCTCAGTCCCTGATTTGGATGCTGCTCTCTTCTGGAGAACACCTTGCAGCCCTGTCCAGAGACACTTGGTGTCCATCGCCCTGCATGGGAGTAGACACCACACGGGTGGCCCCGGTACCATCTAGAGTGGCTCTATCCCAGTTTTCTTTTTTTAAAATATTTATTTATTTATTTATTTGAGAGCTAGAGTTACAGACAGTGATAAGGAGAGGAGACAGAGAGAGAAGTCTTCCATCCGCTGCATCCGCTGGTTCACTCCTCAGATGGCTGCAATGGCTGCAGCTGCACTGATCCAAAGCCAGGAGCCAGGAGCTTCCTTCAGGTCTCCCACATGGGTGCAGGGGCCCCAGCACTTGGACCATCTTCTACTGCTTCCCCAGGCTATAGCAGAGAGCTGCATTGGAAGAGGAGCAGCTGGGACTAGAACTGGTGCCTATATGGGATGCCAGCACCGCAGGTGGAGGGTTAACCTACTGCTTCACAGCACTGGCCCCCTGATTTTCATTATAGCACATTTTCCCTCACTTTCCCCATTCTCTGAACAAATGGATTCAGTTCAGTTTTACAGTTCCTCCAGAATCACTCTGTTGTTGAAAACTGGTGGTGCATAGACCCCAAAGTGATCATCTTGTGTGTACACAGGACGACAAGAAAACACTGACAGCACAGGGACGGGGGCGGAGGTCTGAGCACCAGGCAAATGCAAGCAGAGAAAATGATGGCCAAGCAGGAAATAATCCCAGTGCCGGAGCAGACTGAGGCAAAAGCTGTAAGCCAGGCCAAGTACGTTATTTCACGCAAATAAAATTTATGAACCACAATGAATATATAGCAATTATAAGCACTCATGCAATAAAGCATATATTATGAAGGTAGCAAAAGAAAAATGTTAGAAATACCATGCCAAATTAACAAACAATAAATCAAGTTTAGAATCTCTCTCAATCTTTGACAGTAGGCAAAATAGAAGAAGTGGATGTGGACATTCTGCACAATACTATAAATAATAAAACTTTTATATGAATTATAATACATCATTTTAAGTTAACGTATTTTGTGGGATAAATATTTAAGGGGTTGATAATAAAGGGTACTATTTTAGATCCCAGATTTCAAATATAAGTAATGGTTTGGAGCAAATCAGGTGTTTAATGGGGAAGAGTGTTTTTATATATTAGCTTCACAAGGCATTAAAACTACCCAGTGTTAGGAAGAAGGGAGCCAAGTTATGGAAGCAGCTGGAACACTCTGGCATGGGCACACATGGCCCCTCATCTTCTGAGTTTACTGAGGAATAAAGGGGACATGTTTCGTCCATGTAGGCTGGTTTCAGGTCCTAGAACTACAAAGACCTGTGCTGCTTTGTAGCCTGTGGCTCACACACACTGACACACTGATCTTAGGGAATTAAATTGGGGCATGGCGTGGCTGGAGGGGTTCCTGCTGAACAACAGATGTCAAACCAAAACAAGAAAACTCAGAAGTTAAAAAGGCAAGTAGTCGTTCGGCCTGTCGGCTAAGACAGCGGTGCCCACAGTGGAGTACCCGGGTCCAGTTCCCAGCTCTGGCTCCACCTCCAGCTTCCTGTTAATGCACAGCCTGGAGGGCCCTGCTGATGGCTGAAGTACTGGGCCCCTGCCACCCACGGGGGAGACCCAGACTGGGTTCGAGGGTCCCCGCTTTGACCTTGTTTGTCCCTGGCTGTTGGGACACCTGGGAAGTGAGCCAGCAGAGGGAAAATCTGTCTGCCTTTCAGATAGAATGAAAATTCGTAAAATTTTTAAAAGTATCTTCTCTTTGTGACGTTGCTGCATTCTGCCCCGCAGCCCCCGTGGTCAGTCTAACTGCCCCCAGCTCTACGCAGCTGGGGTGGGGCCCCACAGAGCCACCTCCTCAAGGCGAAGTTGAAACGGGGCGCCCATTACTCACTTGGCCAGGCGTCGGTGGTCCATGGCAGCTCTGTGTTGGCCCCACTGCCACCTATTACTGGGAATTAACACAACTGTGGAACTCGGCTTACAGACTTTGCCAAAACTGAGGGCGTCTGACCACCGGAGCCACATCTGGGCCTTTGCCATGTTTCTAAAAGACACTGTAGTAGCTGAGTCCTGTCTTTATCTCAAGGAGGTTCCAAACCTGCCGGGTGGCATGGATTCGTTCACCAGGCCAAGGCCAGCGGCGTGGGTGGGCAGCAGTTGCCCCTGGAAAGCCCACCAGCTCCTTAGCTCTGGCTGGCAGCTGTCAAGGAGAGAAATGCACAGCGAGGCAGGGGCTCCCAGTTTTACACGACACACAGACATTTTCTCCTTTTGTAAAATAACCTATTTTAAAAAAATGCTGTATCCTTTTGAACAATACTGTGTGGCTTTAAGGAAGGTCTGTGTGTCGGGCACAGCTCAGGGGCTGCGGTTGGAGATCTCTGTCCTAGAGAACTCCGGCTGCCCGAGTGTTGTTCTGGGCGGAACTTCAAAATCGTTGTCTTGGCCTGGGCAGGAGACTCCACCCCTCTGACTTCCAGAGTCCTCTGGTGCAAGATGAAGCGGTGGACGGCATTAGACTGAGGGGTTTTAGTTCGCAGCCTGGTCCTGAGCATTTGAAACGCAGTGCTGTCCTGGACTGAACTTGTCGTTCGTCCTCCGTGCCGAGCAGCCCGTCCCCCGTGTTTCTGGGAGGACCGTACCACTGCCCATGGGTTCCCCAGACTGTCCTTGCCTTCACTCAGAATGTGACTTCCGGAATGCAAGTACAAGCTTGGTGCAGCTGCTCCTCTTTAAGCCCACCAGGAGGACTTCCTTTACAGGCCTGGTGATGGATTGCATGGCCTGCGGATGCCGCCACTTAACCCTGCTTCCAGTCCTGCGTCTTCCCATCCACTCTGCATCCTGCCGCTCTTTCTGACGTAAGAATCTGACCAAGACGTTTCAGAATCCTCATCACAGGATTCTCCTCAGAGCAGTGTAGACTTCCCCGGGAAAGGGGATTCGTGATGACGGGCACTGTGAGATGGATGTGTGAGGACACGCATGAAACAGTTCTTTGCAGAATCTCACGTATTAGGTACAGGGGAGCGTGGTCCACCTTTGGACAGCAGTTCAACTGTTGATTCCAGACTGGTGGCATAGAGAATTTCTTCAGAGAATATTCTGGACTTATCATGCAAACACTGTAAAACTGTGGGGAGGCCGTTTGGCAGAGGTTAGGACCCCACTTGGACGGCCTGCATCCCATGCCAGAGTGCCTGGAGTTGAGTCTTGCCTCCACGCCTGACCCTCCTTTCTCTAATGCACGCCCTGGGAGGCGGCAGCTGATAGTGCTTGGGTCCTCGCTACCTGTGTGGGAAGCACAGAGGGAGCTCCAGGTTCCTGGATTTGGCCTGGCCCAGCCTTTTGTGGGCCTTTGGGAAATGAATCAGCAGATGGAAGATTTCTGCCTCTCTTTGTCTTTCAAATGTATTAAAATATAAAGTTTAAAAATGTAACACTGCATTCAGGTCTAGTTTGTATTTATTATGTAACTCAATCTTTGAAAAAATAAGTTTTGTTACTGTGCACAAATTACAAAGTAAAGAAATATATATTCATGGCATAACATACATTGTTATCGCACGCATGGCATGATGAAGATCTAGGTGTGTCTTTCTTTGTACAAAGTCTGCATTTCTTAATAGATGGATACAAATAGGGTGGGTTTTGTTTGTTTAGCTTTGGAAGTAACGGACTTGTTATTTAGAATATCTGTGTCATTGTCATACAAACAATGCAAGCTTAATTTCTCCATCCTGGGATATTCACACCGGATGTCCTTTAAGAGAGGAGCATGCATTTGCTCCCACCTGGCCATGCTCCTGCTGCAGGAGTCACCACACAGACCGCCCGCCCTGGGAGCCGGGTGTCTGGCTCTGCTCAGGTGGAACGTGTGAAATGGGGAGAGCGTCTTCCAGCTGGCTCAGCGTGCACGCACACCGCCACATCATGGCCACCCTTAGTGCTTTGAAATGTCGTGGAGAATGTGCAATGAAGCCCTCAGAATTAGCCACTCATGCTAATTACGGGTTCCTCTGATGAATTCATTTAACTTTGACCCTGGAAGAAAAGTCACAGATTCGCATTCATGAATGGGGGGTGGCAGTGGGGAGAGAGTGACAGGGGCTGTGAGCAATTTCCCTTTTTAATGATTTTGCCTCAGAGCTTTTCGGCTCTGAAAACACAGTCTTGTCAGAATTACTTTCAGGTTATTTGTCTAGAGTCCAAAGGGGGGTGGCTTTGTTTATTTTGTGGATTTACATGCCATTTCTACAAAATAATCTCTTTAAAATGGATAACATAGAATGTATTAAACCAGAAAGAAACCGTGGTTTTTGCTCCTGTTGTCATCCAGGTGGGCTGAGAGGGACTGCAGTGCAGCTCAGAGGAGGCTGGGGGGCCCGTGCAGGACCTGTTAGTTCCCAGCAGGCGACCCCCAGTCCTGGCTTCTCAGGTGTGAAGTGGGGACAGTGATCACAGGGCTATTGTGAGAATCGAATGAGACAGTGGCTGTGAAATGATTTTGGAAACTCAAACCAGCATACACACATAAGGGACTGTTACAGTTTTTGGTGTTGTTGCCTTTTCAACAACGTAGTCTGTCAGGGCATCACACAGTCCCCCTTTCCAGGCACAGTTCCGAGCCCTGGTGTGTTCTTCAGTGACCAGGAGCGTCTCAAGGCTCCAGCAGGTGCAGACTCGAGTGGCGTGGACTGTGTTTGTGCTGATGCGGGAGAGATGGGGAGCACACGCAGTCCTTCCCTAACAATCGTGGCTCTGGGTTTCTCTCCTGAATCATCCCTGAACCTCTTAGACGCTCTCTGGGCAAGGAGTCCTGGGCTCACATGGTTTTAGAGATGATGAAGGCCTAGTGAGTCCAATTCCTAGCTCCTCACATCACAGCCAGGAGACAGACTCAGAGAGGGACACAGCATGCAAGTGCATGGTCTGACTTCTAGAATCTTTCCAGAAGGTTCTTCAAATGTCCCTTGGGCAAAGTTTCTTGCTTGTAGGAAACAAAAATCAACTTTGTAGCATTTATGAGAGGAGGAAACTAATAGGCATGACCAGGGACCCATGCACATAGAACACTGGGCGCCAGGCACTTCTGGGGGTTTGTGCTTGAACCAGACTTTTGTGTGTAACAGCCTTTTTCTCTAGGATCGAAATGCCAGGAAGGAGCATCTGACTCCTGAGTAAGGAGCGGGTTGGGAAGGTGTATCTCCTCCATCCGTGTGTGTGTGTGTGTGTGTGTGTGTGGTGGAGTGCTAGATATTATGCGTGATAATGCCTGCTTCCAGTTCATGGAATTACTACATGACAGTTGTGTAGCGAATATCCACTCACTGGGCATGGATATACTCGATGTGGGAAGAGAGAATTGCACATTGGAGAGTGAAGAACAAGGGAGGGCACTCGGTGTCCACCAAAGTCTACCTGTTAGGCTGCACTGAAATGTCTCCCCCCAGCTGGTGTGCAGCCCCTCCACCCTGTCTCATCAACTGTGGTGCTAGTGTTCTATGTGTGGTCAGCTGCCATCTATTCTTTGAATTAACACTAAATCCCCTTACAGTATGTCCAACTTAAAGTTGTAAAGTTAACCAAAACTGGTGCATCAGACACAAAGCAAAGAGGGAAGCCTTGTAAGGTGGTGACCAGATGAATCCGGATCTCACAGCCTTTCATTCCCTTTTTCTATAATTCTAACACGTTATTGGGTCTTCAACTTTTTTTTAATGAGACTCATCCTAAGTTCATTGCCAATCAACTGCTGGTCAAAGCTTAGAACCATTGAGACTCTCCAGCAGTCCTTTGGATCCAGACCCTCTGCTTCCTGTTCCTGGCACGGTGGATTCAGTCAGAGGTTCAGGACTAGGTATCCTTCTGCATTGAGCACCACTGTGCACATCCACACATGGTGCCAAATTTTGCCAGAGTAAGCTGATGTGCTGTTATAACCGCAAGTTTCAGAGCCTCCACTCTGAGCCTGTATCTGACACTCTGAATGGGTATGGTGGGAGTGAGCTTGAGCTACAGATCTGGAGTCAGAGGGAGATCTGTGGACATGTTATGTGTGGGTGGCAGGGCAGGTGCCCACTGCTAAATTAAGATGTTATCTGAGATACTCAGTATGCACTTCTCTGTGAGGTCATTGTGTTCAGCAGAGTAGGAACCTGACCTACGCTGACTGTAGCTCTTAGGCTGCATCCCTGGGGTGGGATGGGGGTGCTCATAATGGTGTGCATTCCCCACAGTTTTCCCTGGTGAACACCTGGTGACTTGTGGTCCACACCCAGGTCAGAGAGCTCTCCTCACCGCTTTGTTCTGTCTGCTTACCTGTGCGCAGTTCAAATGACTGCTCTTGGGTGATTTTCTGCTCCATGGAGTACAGCAGCCATGGCCTGCCCTGAGCGGGAGGGCCAACAGCACTTCCTATGGCCTCCAAGCCTCCGAAACATGCAAGGTTGCCAATGGCGCGGTCGGCACGCCCAGTGCGTCCGTGCAGGCCTCTGCATCCGGTGCTCGGTGACCAGCAGGCCTCTGTGTCTGGCTCTTGGTGGCATGGTCCCCAGAAGGCCTCTGCGTCCGGTGCTCGGTGAGCAGCAGGCCTCTGCACGCAGCACTCCTTGACGCCATCCTGGGCGGGCCTTGGCACGCGGCTCTGGCGGTGGGGTCCCGGGGAGGCCTCTGTCCAAGCCTCCCTGCTCCGGGAAAGGGGGGGGGCGGAACTGCTCCAGGAGACCCTGGGAATGAGGGCCCTTTGGCGGGGGAAGGTCTTCCAGGCGGTCCTTTCTGGGCAGTGTCCCTCGTCTTGAATGCCGAGTGTAGCCAGCCGCACTCAGCAGGCAGAGGGACTGAGGTGCTGTGCTCAGGGGGGCGCGGCCACGTCTCCAGAGAAGCTTCCTGAGACCCCCAGCTCGGCCCTGGGACAGGGGTGCCTGGGAGCACTTGGCTTCCCAGGTTTTCCACACTTTCCTTCCTCCATGAGGTTCCCAAAGATGTTCTAGGTTGGTGTCCATGAACAAATCACTTTGGGCTTTATAGTTCTAGGGTGAGAATTTTCTTTTTCAACTTTTAAATAATGTTAAAAATCTTTTGTGGGAGGTGATTTTAAAAGGCACAGATGTACAGATTAAGTATTAAATAAGTAAGTAGTTCATGTACCCTAACTCGCCTCATTTGGGAGATGGCAGGGGTGAAATTCTCACCTTCACTGCAGGGCTCTGGGAGGTGATGAGGCGGGAGGTGGAGCCCTCAGGACAGGGATTAGCAACCTATAAAAGGGACCCCTTGGGGCCGGTGCTGTGGTGCAGTGGGTTAAAGCCTCCACCTGTCCACCTGTAGTGCTGGCATCCCGTATGGGCACCGGCCGGTTCGAGTCCCAGCTGTTCCCCTTCTGATCCAGCTCTCTACTGTGGCCTGGGAAGCAGTAGAAGATGCCCCAAGTCCTTGGGTCCCTGCACCTGCCCGGAAGACCCGGAAGAAGCTTCTGGCTCCTGGCTTCTGGCTTCGGAGCAGCACAGCTCTGGCCATTATGGTCATTTGGGGTGTGAACCAGTGGATGAAAGACCTTTTTCGCTCTCTGGCTCTACCTCTCTCTGTAACTCTGTCTTTCAAATACATAAAATAACTCTTTAAAATAAATAAAGTTTTTTAAAAAGAGACCCCTGACAGCTGCCTCACCCCCTGCAGCGGGTGAGGAGGCAGGGAGAGGGCACCCCCGTGAACCAGGAGACAGGCCTTCCTCAAACACAGAATCTGCTGGTGCGTGCATCTTGGATTCCAGAACAAGAGAAATACACGCCTGTCGGTCACGGCCACACAGACTGGAGCAGTCGTTCCGGAAGCCTGGAGCTGGGATTGGTTTTCCCCCAGTGAAAGGTTCCTGGCTCCCGGGTGTTTACCTGGTGAAATTTAGTGGTGCCCAAGCTTTACATATAGCAGCCAGGGAACTTTCTTGGGATCTGGCTGCGGCCGTGTGCCACACCCAGACCCCGATGCAAACGTCCCCAGCACCCCCATCCAGGCTTGCTCACTGGACTTGCCCACTGTTCTGATTTCTGTCATTCCAGATCAGTTTTGTTTGTTTTAAAATGATTGTTTGAGGCAGGCTGGTGCTGTGGCTCACTTGGCTAATCTTCCACCTGTGGCGCCGGCATCCCATATGGGCGCCGGGTTCTAGTCCCGGTTGCCCCTCTTCCAGGCCAGCTCTCTGCTGTGGCCCGGGAGAGCAGTGGAGGATGGCCCAAGTGCTTGGGCCCTGCACCCACCTGGGAGACCAGGAAGAAGCACCTGGCTCCTGGCTTCGGATCAGCGCAGCGCCAGCCGTGGCGGCCATTTGGGGAGTGAACCAGCAGAAGGAGGACTTTTCTCTCTGTCTCTCTCTCACTGTCTATAATTCTACCTGTCAAAATAAAAAAAAAATGATTATTTGAATGAAGTTGTGCAGTAGACATTGTTCTATGTCTGTCTTGTTCAAACCCACGTCTCTAAGAGTTGGCTCTTAGTCAATATCATTGCTGTGAATATTTCAATAATTGGATCTGCTGCCGTACATCTACCGTTGATGGACTTTCTTCCTTGGTCTTGTGCAGTGGGGTTCGTGCTGCCGTGAAAATCTGGTGCCTGTTATCTTAAGAGTGCACGAGGTGCTTGTCTGTGTTGGATGTGTATCCAGGACAGGAAGTGATGCACCAAGCGATTACTTGTGAAGTCCCTGCCAGAGAGTCTCCCCACAGGGTGGTGTCAGCTCCCTCTCCAGCAGAAATGGCTAGCAATTGTAGCTGCTCTGCAAGCCTGCCAACACTTGGCATTATCATTTGTGTTCACCGTAGCTGTTCTTGGGGGTGGGGTGTAGACGTGAAGAACCGTAATCCACATTTGCGTATCGGGAAGGGCCTATGAATGCAGGCAGCTTTTCATACGCTCACGGAACGTTTTGTAAATAGCCTGCTCAAGCCTGTGTCCTGCTTTACTGCCTCTTTTTTTTTTTTTTTTTTTTTTTTTTGACAGGCAGAGTGGACAGTGAGAGAGAGAGACAGAGAGAAAGGTCTTCCTTTGCCGTTGGTTCACCCTCCAATGGCCGCCGCGGCCGGCGCGCTGCGGCCGGCGCACCGCGCTGATCCGATGGCAGGAGCCAGGAGCCAGGTGCTTTTCCTGGTCTCCCATGGGGTGCAGGGCCCAAGCACCTGGGCCATCCTCCACTGCACTCCCTGGCCACAGCGGAGGGCTGGCCTGGAAGAGGGGCAACCGGGACAGAATCCGGCGCCCCGACCGGGACTAGAACCCGGTGTGCCGGCGCCGCTAGGCGGAGGATTAGCCTATTGAGCCGCGGCGCCGGCCCTTTACTGCCTCTTAAAACACTGACCTGTGTAGGTTCCCCCTGTATTCTAGGTCTGCCACAATTTAATTTGTTCATCTGTTTATCAGATGATGAAAGATTTGCACTGTGGCCCCGTGAGCATTTCTGTGCAAATTTTTATATGGCTGTGTTTTCATTTCCCTTGGGTACAGACTCAGGAATGGAATTACTGAGACATATGGCGATTCTATGTTTAACTTTTTGAGGACCTGCCAAACTGCTATCCAAAGTGTCTATACACTACACTTTCCTGCTAGCATTTTCTGGTATCTGTGCATTCCCTCTAACAATCATTATTTTCTGTGTCTTTGGTTACAGTCGACCTAGCGCATAGGAAGTAGTGTGTCTTGCGGTTTTAATTTACATTTTTTACTGACTAAGGAAATCAAGCATCTTCACTGGCCATTTGTGTATCCTCTGGACAAACGCCTGTACAGATCCTGCGCCTTGTTTTCACTTGGGTTGTATTTATTTTGTTGATTAACATGAGCTCGTTATTCTGAATTCCAGATTTTTGTCAGATAAATGAATCGTGAATGTGTTCTTACATTCTCTGCATCACTTTTACCTTTTCTTGATAGTGTGTTGTGACACACAAGCGTTTAGAATTGTAGTGAGTCTGACTGTTCAGTTGTCTTGTTGCTCGTGCTCTTGGTGTTCTAGGTAAGAAGCAGCCATCTGTCCCAGCAGTGACGGCTTCTCCGCTTGCGATGCCTGGTGTTGGCAGTCTGTGTACTTGCTTCCCCCATTGTCGCTATTGCTAGAGCTTTATCAGTTTCTTTGCCTGATTAAGGAATCAGCATTTGGCTTTTCTGATTCCGTTACATTTTTACTTATGTCTCTCACCATCTCTTCTTTTCTGCATTCTTGTGGTGTGATTTGCAGTTTTCTCAAACAGCTCCTGGGTGTGGGTTCCAGTGCAGTGGTTCCCTCCCCACGATATTTACACTTTTTGCATTTTCCCCTGTGGACCGTCAGCCCCCATCAAAAGTTTCGGCATGTTGTATTTTCTTTACCAGTCAGGTAAAATGACATTATTTTTTCCTTTGTAGTTTCTTATTTTCTCATGACTTATTAATAAGCATATTGCTTTATTTCAAAAATCTGGAAATTTTTCAGTTAAGCTTTCATTATTAATTTTTTTGCTTGCTCCCACTGTGGCTAGAGAACATATCAAATCACTTATGATGTACTTAGACTTGCTTTCTGATCCGTAATATAAATGATTTTGTGAATATTCCATTTGAATTTAAAAAGTCAGATCATTTTGGTAATTACATTTTCATACATTTATATTGATTTTTTTAATTTTTCCATTTTAATTTTTATTGAAGGAGTTGCTAAAAAATCTTTGGTTAAAGACTTCTCCATCAAAAGATGCCTTATATGTTTTACATTTGTGTTATTCGGTGCATACAAACTTAGGATCTAAACTCCCTGTTAAATTGTGGTTTTATTTTGAAGGGTCCTTCTTTATCTCTAAAAATACTTTTTCCTATAAAATTTAGATAAATTATATCATTTCATTTTTAGTTCGTGTTTTCAACTTAAATCTTTTTTCAATTCTTTGATTTCAAGTTATCTGTATTATATTTAAGGCATATTTGTAGTAAGCTAAATATACACACTTATATTTCCAAATACAGGTTGAAAAGCCTTTGTCTTGTGTGTATTGTTCAGGTTGTCATGTATTGGAATGACTTACATCCCTGTATTTAAGTGGTACTTTGTTACATTTTCCTGTTTGCATCTGCTTTGCTTTGCTTGCTTTTCTCTTTTCCAGCTTTGTTTTCCGTCAGTTGGATCTACTTCCAGTTTTACAGGTAACCTTTTAACATTTGGTACATAGATTTTTACTATACTTTTAGTGGTTGCTGTACAGATGGCATTTTTTTTTTGACAGGCAGAGTGGACAGTGAGAGAGAGAGAGAGACAGAGAGAAAGGTCTTCCTTTGCCATTGGTTCACCCCCCAATGGCTGCTGCGGCCAGCACACTGCGGCTGGTGCACCGCGCTGATCCAAAGCCAGGAGCCAGGTGCTTCTCCCGGTCTCCCATGTGGGTGCAGGGCCCAAGCACTTGGGCCATCCTCCACTGCACTCCCTGGCCACAGCAGAGGGCTGGACTGGAAGAGGGGCAACTGGGACAGAATCCGGCGCCCCGACCAGACTAGAACCCGGTGTGCCGGCGCTGCAGGTGGAGGATTAGCCTAGTGAGCTGCGGCACCGGCCTAGGTGGCATTTGAGTGTAAGTTACGATTCCTATTTCTGGATAACACAGGGATATTACTATACCTTGACTCCTGATTTTGCACACTGGCTGGATATTTCAATTCTTCATACAATTTAAATCCTATAAGAATTTTTCACCTAATTAGCAGTATTTCCCTCAGCGTTAACCATGCAGTTCCCCTTTCTGGAGTCTCAAATTCCTTCTCATGTTTCTGAGCTGCTTTCTGTAATTATTTCCTTTCTGTTGAAAAAACTGGATTTTTTTTCAATTTTAGCGTTCGACTTACGATGCATTCTCAGTTCTTACTCGTCTAAAATCGTCTTCTTTCACTCTGATGCTCTCTTTGCTGTGTGTTCAGTCCTAGTTTGGAAGTATTTTCTTTCCCCACTGAAACGCGTTCAGCTGTCTGCTGTCCTTCATTGTTTTTGCTGTAAAGACAGCTGTCAGTCTCGTTGCTTTTTTGAAGGAAAGGTTTGTTTCTTCTCCTGACTGCTCTTGAGAGCTTTTTCATTTTCTTCGCTTTCCAGCAGTCTGACTCTGATGTGAGTATTCACTGTGTTGGCGGGATTTTAAGAGAGCTCCCCATGGCCCTCACCCTGGTGGGTGGGACGTACGCCTGGGGTGGGGTAACTCCTGGGGTTCTGTAGGTATAGCCAGGCCCTGTGTTAGCTGACGTTGAGTAAATCCAGGAGCAGATCAGTGAGGAGTCTGCCCCAGTCCACTGATGTCCTTACGGGCGGCCTCTTCCCTGCCGGCCTTGGAGGAGGGACACGCACAGCCACACGGGAGCTGTTTGTCAGTGCTGGTGGCCATTAGTAGCTGAGCGTGTCCCCAGACGTTAGTCATACCGCCACGAGGGACTGGGTCCCTTCAGGAACCAGCCAGGCTTGGGAGAGGACTCCGAGCTTCAGAAGAGACAGCTGTGGTGGGCAGGGTCGGCAGTGTGGGGAGGACTGGGCATGGGACCTCGCTGAGCCCCGCCTGGGCTCTGCCCTACAGAGCTGGGAGCAGGTGACAGCGTGTGCTGTCTTAAACCCCTGGGTTTGTGGTAATTTGGTAACACACCAGTAGCAGTGTCGTGGCTGTGCTTTCATTTGTTTTCTAATAATCTTGCAGAGAGTCCCTGTTCCTCCTCGAATCGGTGAATGCATGTCTCATTTGTTTTGGAAAATACGTGGCCAGTATTTCTTCAAATACTGCTTCCCCTGTGTTGTTCTCTTCCATCTTCCATCTTTCTGGATTTTCAAGAAGGTGCATGTGAAATATCCTGAGGGTGCCTCATGTGTTTTATGTATGCATAGCTTACGCATTTCATTCCAAGAGCATGGAGTCTGTGTGTTTCTGTTGAGAACTGAGACATTCATCAGATCTGTCTCCACCTCCGAGTGACGTGCGCTCTAATTCTTGTCTCCCCAGTCCGTGAAATTTCTGAAACTGATGCACAACTGTTTAACATCTTATTAGATCCTTGCTGTTTTCTCTCCTGGCTAATTGCTACGTAAACGTTCAGTTTAAGAGCTGTTCAGATGTGTCGAGAGGAAGTTACATGCGAGCATGGATTCAGTTCTCTGCATTGGCCTTGCTTTCGGGGTCTTTGGTCTTTCAGAGCTGCTGCCTGGGTCCCCGCCTCAGCAGTCGGCCACAGTGTTCCCACCGGGGCTGATGCTAAAGGCAAGGGCTGTCGGCAAGGCCAGATCGCCTGTCAGCTTTCCTCGTCTTTAGGACTTGAATCCTGTACATGCTGGCTGCCGTCACCCATCTAATTCCAACGCTTTAAACAATGAACCGACTTTCAATGCTGTTCTGCGAGAGGGTTCTTCAGACGCCAGCTGCTGGATCTCAGCTGGCAGTGAGACCACTTGGGCAGTCAAGACAGGCTCCTCTGTGCGGATTTCCATTCACCAGAGAAGCGATGCCAAATACCCTTCAAGTGCTGCTGGGAGGAAACAGGGGAGGTCAGTTAGAAGACTCGCTCGGTACAACAGTGGATAAAGTGTAGCTTCACCTGTGCCCCCCAGCCCCAGCATGTGGACTCACTCGGAGGCACAAGCATGCCTTGTGGAATCTCCCTGGTACCTCGCGGCGTCATGGGGACCAAGTTTGGCTCCAGCAAGGAGAATTTGGCTAACACACACAAAGTGTGGGAGCCCGTAGACGGGGCTGTTCTGCAGGATTCTGTGAGGGAAATCAGTCGCTTTCCCAGTCTTGGTTTCCCGGAATGTGGACCGAGCGTTGCCAGGACGATGGACACACGTCACCGTCAGGGCCTGCACATTGTGGGCATCGGTCAGGTCTGCCAGGGTCAGCACAGCCGAGTCCTCTCCCTGCTTGTGCTCATCCCCATCGTGGGGGCAGGGGACGGGCTGGGTGAGAAGTACAGGGGTGAGGTGGGAATTTATGCCGGGGAGCCTCTCCTGTGCCAGGGACCCATCTGCATCTCCATGCGTGCAGCCCAGCCAGGGGGTCAGTGTGGCCTGGAGGGGAGAGAAGGCAGCAATTCCCAGGACACTGGGAGTGCTGATGGAAGGGTCTCCGTCCATGGAGACCCTGCACTGATGCGACATGGACCAGTGCAAGGTCCCAGAAGCCCACGTAGGTGAGTGGGGTTTGCCGTGTGCCCACGCCATGCAGGCTCACCCAAGCAGACGTCCACGTGGGGAAACAAAGGGAAAGGACATTTCACCCAGCAGCACCGTGCAGGAAAGATGGAGTCATTCTGCTCGAACCGCTGTGGAGCCAGGGAGGCTGCCGACGAGGGGAGCTGGAGGTGGGGACAGGACAGGCAGCCAGGGACGAGTGGAGCAGAGCAGGGTCGGCAGCTTTCCTGGGGCACGGGACCCTCGGAGGCCATGCTTGTGAGACGCCTGAACCCCCCCTTTTCATGCAGTTCGAGCAGCAGGGTGAAGCTGGCGTGGGAGGCTTTGTTTAGCTCAGCACGAGCACGCCACACAGAGGCCTGGAGGGAAGCAGGGATGGGAGCGGCCGAGTCCGGGGCTGGGAGATGTGACCTTGGTGTCCACTACAGTGCTGGCATGCCGCCCCTGCCCTGGGCCCTCAGTGTGCGCATGCACGTGGGCCTGTGGGGGTGGGGACAGAGTGGACCCTGTCTCCTGGGAGAAGAGGGCAGGCCTGTCCTGTCCTCCCTGCCTGCTGCCTGCTGCCCCCAGTGGTGGTAAGGCCTTTCTCTCTGGCAGAGCCTGGACCACAGGGCTCTCTCCCAGATCCCCTTCCTTTCAGTCACCGTGGTCTTAGGGGAAAATGGGATGATGTGGGAGGGTCCTGCAGCCCCAGGTTAGCTCCTCCCTCATCAGCGAGCATTGCCTGCTGTCCCTCTCCACTCCTGTCTGGGTGTGCTCTTTCCCTGGCCCCTTTGGAGGGTGTCTGGTTCACGTGCAGACATGCAGGGGTGGTCAGGCATCAGTGGTGTGGAGCCGATGGACCGAGGAAACCCATCTTTCGTATGGGAGAGCGAGGCTGCCTCTGGGAATCTGGCAGACTTAGATCTGAAACAGCCACCTTCCTTGGCCACCGGGGCTCCCCTTGCCTCTGCTATGTGTTCAGAAAAGGGTGCGTGGTTGGGAGGAGTGTGATGCAGGTTGAAGCACTGCCTTGTGCATCCAGTGGCCTCACCAAGGCTGTGTCCCCAGGCCTGGCCGTGTACCTGCTGCCTGACTGTGGCAGGTACTTGGTTCACTGGATTTATCTGGGAAAAGTGTTCCAAGTGCACCAGCCCCGGACTCAGTGCCTTGCGGGGAGCTGCAAAAATCACACTTGACCTCTCCTCTGAGATAGCAGAGGTACGTGAGGTGCTGGGGGATCCTCGTGCAAGGCAATAGGAAACTCAGAAGACACCACATCTGCTAACTGCTAGGAGCCCGATGCTCTGCATTGCTGCTGAGAGGCAGGTGGGAGGAAGAATCTCTCTATTCCCTCTGATTTCCAAGGTGCCCGTTGTCAGCATTGTGATGGGTATGGTATCCTAGTCAGGTGGTCCAGGGTCAGGGGACGCAGTGTCTCACAGTGTCAGGTGACCCAGGGTCACGGGGATGCGGTGTTCTCACAGTGTCAGGTGATCCAGGGTCATGGGGACACGGTGTTCTCACAGTGTCAAGTGATGCAAGGTCAGGGGCATGGTGTTCTCACAGTGTCAGGTGGTCCAGGGTCACGTGGACCTGGTGTTCTCACAGTGTCAGGTGACCCAGGGTCACAGGAACATGGTGTTCTCACAGTGTCAAGTGACCCAGGGTCACGGGGATGCGGTGTTCTCACAGTGTCAGGTGACCCAGGGTCAGGGGGACGTGGTGTTCTCACAGTGTCAGGTGATCCAGGGTCATGGGGACACAGTGTTCTCACAGTGTCAGGTGACCCAGGGTCACGGGGACGCGGTGTTCTCACAATGTCAGGTGACCTAGGGTCAGGGGGATGTGGTGTTCTCACAGTGTCAGGTGGTCCAGGGTCACGGGGACGCGGTGTTCTCACAATGTCAGGTGACCTAGGGTCAGGGGGACGCGGTGTTCTCACAATGTCAGGTGACCTAGGGTCAGGGGGACGCGGTGTTCTCACAGTGTCAGGTGACCCAGGGTCACAGGAACATGGTGTTCTCACAGTGTCAGGTGACCCAGGGTCACGGGGATGCGGTGTTCTCACAGTGTCAGGTGACCCAGGGTCAGGGGGACGTGGTGTTCTCACAGTGTCAGGTGACCCAGGGTCATGGGGACACAGTGTTCTCACAGTTTCAGGTGACCCAGGGTCACGGGGACGCGGTGTTCTCACTGTGTCAGGTGACCCAGGGTCACGGGGACGCGGTGTTCTCACAGTGTCAGGTGACCCAGGGTCAGGGGGACGTGGTGTTCTCGTAGTGTCAGGTGGTGTTCTCACAGTGTCAGGTGATCCAGGGTCACGGGGATGCGGTATTCTCACAGTGTCAGGTGACCCAGGGTCACGGGGATGTGGTATTCTCACAGTGTCAGGTGACCCAGGGTCACGGGGACGCGGTGTTCTCACATTGTCAGGTGACCCAGGGTCACAGGGACGTGGTGTTCTCACAGTGTCAGGTGACCCAGGGTCAGGGGGACACGGTGTTCTCACAGTGTCAGGTGACCCAGGGTCACGGGGACGCGGTGTTCTCACAGTGTCAGGTGACCCAGGGTCAGGGGGACGTGGTGTTCTCATAGTGTCAGGTGGTGTTCTCACAGTGTCAGGTGATCCAGGGTCATGGGGATGCGGTATTCTCACAGTGTCAGGTGACCCAGGGTCATGGGGACACGGTGTTCTCACAGTGTCAAGTGATGCAAGGTCAGGGGACGTGGTGTTCTCACAGTGTCAGGTGACCCAGGGTCACGGGGACGCGGTGTTCTCACAGTGTCAGGTGACCCAGGGTCACGGGGACGCGGTGTTCTCACAGTTTCAGGTGACCCAGGGTCAGGGGGACGTGGTGTTCTCACAGTGTCAGGTGACCCAGGGTCACAGGGACGCGGTGTTCTCACTGTGTCAGGTGACCCAGGGTCACGGGAACATGGTGTTCTCACAGTGTCAGGTGACCCAGGGTCACGGGGACGTGGTGTTCTCACAGTGTCACGTGACCCAGGGTCATGGGGACGCGGTGTTCTCACAGTGTCAGGTGACCCAGGGTCACGGGGACACGGTGTTCTCACAGTGTCAGGTGACCCAGGGTCACGGGGACATGGTGTTCTCACAGTGTCAGGTGACCCAGGGTCACGGGGATGCGGTGTTCTCACAGTGTCAGGTGGTCCAGGGTCACGGGGACGCGGTGTTCTCACAGTGTCAAGTGACCCAGGGTCACGGGGACGTGGTGTTCTCACAGTGTCACGTGACCCAGGGTCAGGGGGACGCGGTGTTCTCACAGTGTCAGGTGACCCAGGGTCACGGGGACATGGTGTTCTCACAGTGTCAGGTGACCCAGGGTCACAGGGACGCGGTGTTCTCACATTGTCAGGTGACCCAGGGTCAGGGGGACGCGGTGTTCTCACAGTGTCAGGTGTTCCACACAGCTCGGCTGACTGACCTGTTTGGGGGATCAGTCCAACCTGAGTTGGTGAGGTTTGGTGATGCCGTTTTGCCTGGACTGTGTCCTCTTTGCTGTTTCACCAACGTGTCGGCTACGTTGGTGACAGGGACACAGCCCTGGTCGTCATGCCCCTCCTCCTCCTAGACAACACAGTTGTTTGCACCGCCACCATGCACCTGAGGACGTGGAGAGGAGCTGCCCGGTCAGTACGGAGCACCGAGAGAGTGACTCCGTCCATGGAGCGTCTGTGTCTCCCAGTTGCTGTGTGTTTGCCATGGCCCTGGATTGATTTTTACTTTTTTAAATAAACTTTTATTTTTGTCTGCTTGGCGGGGCGGGGGTAGGAGGGAGGGAGGGAGGGAGAGGGAATCTTCCATCTGCGGCTTCACTTCTAAATGCCTGCAACTCCTGGGGTGGACCAGGCTGGGGCCAGGAGCCGGGGTAGAGCACTTGAGGGGGCGTTGGCCGCCTCCCAGGTTGCAGTAACAGGGAGCTGGAGGGAAGGGGAGCGGCCTGGCCTCAGAGTGGTTCGGTGTGGATGCAGATCCCAAGCAGCGGCCCGCCCCAGCTCTGAATTGATTCTTAAAAATGACCAGGTGCCGTGTGCTGCCTTGTTCGGCTGGAGCCGTGGCAGGAGCAGGGGGCTGGAATTCCCACCCTGGAGCCCTTGTTCTCCAGGGCTTTGCCTTTGCCAGGTGGGTGGACAGCGTTTTCCTTGCATGCTTCTCGCTCTTCAGCTTCCTTTGCTTCCACACAGGGCTGGAGTCAGCGCAGGCCTCCGGGGGTGTTTCCCGTCTGGCCTGGTCTGGTCTGGTCAGTCACACAGGACTGGCTCCAGAGGACAATTTGAATGCAGCGCTGAGGCACCCACAAGGCCGGGCCTGAGCCTTTGATTCCTCAGTTCTTATTCGTGGGCAACGCAGGGCCCGGCTGCCGTGAGCCACGCAGAGGGCACGGGGAGCCACTTTCCCCTGTTTCCTGTGCTTGATGGACAGGGCCTGTTCTGCGGTTTGGTTTCAGGAAATACTAATTTAGGCTTAGAAGGAGAGCAGGTGATAGAGAGTGCCTCAGATACAACCAGGAGAACTTCAGAAGCAGAGTGATTGGTGAGCACATCATTCTCCCAACACCTCTCGAGCCCACCACCCGTGTTTTCCACCATCACGGCCAGGCCCTCAGTCTGGACTGCCTCTTATCGCAGCTCTGGGAGGGGCACCTGCGCTGAAGCACCTGCCCCATGGTGGCCCTGAGCCCTTAGCCTGCCAGTGGCCAAGCACCACCCAGAGCCATGTCCTGCTCCTCCTGACCTGGGCTCCACCCACCCCATCAGCGTCCCCTCCGCTCTGGGCGCCCCTGGGCAGCGCTGTGAGGTCAGAAGCTGTGTTCTCTGTCACTCTGATCCTCCAGGCAGTCCTCTGTCTCCACTCCCTGCCTCCCTCCCTGGGCACCCTCTGGAGAAAACCTCACTTCCTCCAGGGCACCTCCCGGACCCCCTCTCCCATCCCAGGGGCTTGGGTGTCACCTTTAACTCATCATGCCACCCTGTGCGCACCCATTTTGTTTATGAGGGCAACTGGGATGGGAGATGTGTAGTGCGAGAAAGTCCAATTTCAACCTGACCAGTATCTTTAGCTCTCTATTTATAAAGTTTCAGGTATGACGTAATTTTAATAATTGGTCAAAACACAGATCATCTGAAGACCCTTAGAAGGCTAAGAGTTTGAGGATGACTTGCTGGGAAAGTTCTGGGCACCCCAAGCTATACACCATAAAGAGTACCTGAAGGGACCTGATTGTAGTCTGGTGGATAAAGCCGCCACCGGCAGAGCCAACATCCCTTATGGGTGCCAGTTTGTGTCCCAGTTGCTCCACTTCCAATCCACCTCCCTGCCAAGGCCTAGAAAAAGCAGCAGAGGATGGTCCAAGTGTTTGGGCCCCTGCAACCCACATGGGGGACCCGGAAGAGGCTCCTGGCTTCATCCTGGCCCAACCCCTAGCTGCAGTGGCCATCTGGAGAGTGAACCAGCAGATGGAAGATCTCTCTCTCCTTCTCTGTAGCTCTTTCAAATAAATAAATTTTCTAACTCCAGGGCAGGAGACTTCCCTCCCTCTTGCTGGGTGTTAGCAGAAACTCACTCATGTCACTGTATCTGCTGCACCCATCACCAGGTCCCTGAGGCCTGAGCCATACTGGCTGCTGCGTAAGTGTTGGATGGACGAAGACAAGAAGTCCAGTGGAATGGAGTTCACTCGTTCATCAACAGCTGCTGAGGACCTGTTACTACACAGCAGGCAGTGCCGGTGTTACCAGCGAAGGAAAGGCCCCCAAGGGGCTGCCGGACACTGCGCCATCCAGCCTCGGGGCTCCCCCACCACCAGCATGTGGCTGGCAGTCCCCCAGGCGACCCTGTGCTTCTGCGGAGGAAGGGGTGTGGGGAGGAGCCAGGGGCTGTGTTTCCGCTCAGCCTGCCTGTGGACGAGGCAGCTTCTGCGTCCTCTGTGAGCCATGACGCTCGCTGGCTGCACTGGGCAGCTGTGTCTCAGTGAGGACTTCAACAGAGGTGAGGAGCAGGGACCACGGCCGGGGGTCGCGCTGCTGTCCACGCGGCAGCCGTCAGGTGTCCCGTGTTTGTAAACTGCCCTTCTCTGTATTCTGTCCATTGGTGATGATGTCAGGCAGGAGGGCAAATATAGCTCCCACCCACCCAACCACCCAATCCGGCTGAAAGTGGGATCCCTCTCCTGGCGTCCTATTTGTGCCTGTACAGAGTTTCTTGATGCTGGCCCTGGAGTTTTCAGTACGTGGCTTTGACTGATCGTGGCCTGTCCTCGGTGGTATGCTGCCACTCTGTAGGGTACAGCAGTGTGCGTCTCACTGCTTCTTCCACCTTGTTATTACATCCTGTTTTTACTGTGCTAAACCTGTAGTCCATTGGTGCATTTATACTTCAATTTTCTTTAGAACAATCATGTTTAAAAAATCTTTAGAAATTTACCTTCACTTACGCCACTTTCAGAGGTATTCCTTTTTTTGTTTGTTTAGATCCAAGTGAGTCTAAAGAACTCCTTTTTATATTTCTTATAGATTAACTCTTGTGGCAATTGAGTCTCTCCACTTTTATTTGTCTCAGAAAGTCTTTTTGGGAGGTTTTTTTCGCTTGGTATAGGACTCTAGGAAGATGGTTTTTCTTTGTATCCTGAACAGTTTAAACACGATAATCTGTTGTCCACGTTCTCACAGTTCTTGAGCAGACGTCTCTTGTAATTCTCTGCTTTTTGTGTATGTGATGGGTCTTTTTCCCAACCAGGCTCTCCTCCAGAGTTTTCGCTGCCTTTGGTTTCTAGTAGTTTGACTGTGATGCGCTGTGCGAATGCCTGTTTTGCTTTGTTATTTATCCTGTTGGGGTTTCTTTGAGGGAGTTGTTTTTGTGGCTTTGGTGTCTTTCATTAATTTAGGAAAATCTTGGCCATTATTTATGAAAATACTTCTTTTTAACGTACTTCCTGCCTCATTTTCTTTTAAATCTGGGATCTCAGTTGTGCCTGTGTGAATTCCGTTTGTATTGTCCCGTTGCTCTTGGGTCTTGCCATTGCTTCTGTCTGCATTGTTTTGTCTTTGTGTTTCAGTTCAGCTGGTGGCTGTTGATCTCCAAATCAGCTGAGCTTCCTGAGGCCTCCTGATGGTCCCAGTAGAAGCACTCTTTGTTCTCTTCCTGCTCCCCCGACAAGCTCTGGCATTTTGAGTGGGTTCTTTCTTACAGTTTCCATCTCTCTACCAAAATTTCCCATCAGTTCATCATGTTGTCTGCTTTTTACATTAGAGCCTTTAGCACATTAATCACAGATTTTAAATCCCTACAGGACAGTCCCAACATCAGGGCATATCTGTCTGGTTTTATTGCATACTTTGTCTCTTAACTGTACGTGTGTGTCTTGTTTCTTTGTGTAACTCACAATTTGGGGGCAGCTTGGATGAAAGAGCAGTCTCAAAAAGTAGAATTTACACCTGGAAGTGAACACGCCGCTTCCCGTGCTCTGCCTTTCGGGCCGGGAGCTGAGCCAGCTGGTGGAGGCACTGAGTGTGGATTTTGTGGTCGGTGTCGGCACTCCCAGGGCCCTTTGTTTAGATTGGGGCTGATTTCCTGGAGGGCTTTTGTCAGTGCTGTGCTCCCCTTTGCCCGGGCATCTCAGAGAGGGTCCTCCTCTAACCTGTTCCTCCTGAGCGGTGAACCACCTGTGCCTGTCCTGGTTGCTCCGGCCCAGTGCTGGGGTGGGGAGTGGTGCTGTCTCCCATTCTGGCCTGGCTTTGTCTCTGGTGGTCACTGTGTCCTTGCGTCCCAGGTGGGAGGTCTTCAAGGCACCCCCAGAGCAGGGGGGCCGTGACCAATCTGCTCCTTCTCAGCCGTGGGGAATCCCTGCTGTGCCCTCTGCTGTGAGGACATGGCCGGGGGCACTGCATGCCCACGTGGTCCCCCCACTGCCCCCTGGGTTGTGAGGACATGGCCGGGGGCACTGCATGCCCACGTGGTCCCCCCCCGCCCCCTGGGCTGAAGGACATGGGCCGGGGGCACTGCATGCCCACGTGGTCCCCCCACTGCCCCCTGTGCTGTGAGGACATGGGCCGGGGGCACTGCATGCCCACGTGATCCCCCCACTGCCCCCTGTGCTGTGAGGACATGGCCGGGGCACTGCATGCTCACGTGATCCCCCCACTGCCCCCTGTGCTGTGAGGACATGGCCGGGGGCACTGCATGCCCACGTGGTCCCCCCACTGCCCCCTGTGCTGTGAGGACATGACCGGGGGCACTGCATGCCCACGTGGTCCCCCCACTGCCCCCTCTGCTGTGAGGACATGGGCCGGGGCACTGCATGCCCACGTGGTCCCCCCCCGCCCCCTCTGCTGTGAGGACATGGGCCGGGGGCACTGCATGCCCACGTGGTCCCCCCCCGCCCCCTGGGCTGAAGGACATGGGCCGGGGGCACTGCATGCCCACGTGGTCCCCCCACTGCCCCCTGGGCTGTGAGGACATGGCCGGGGCACTGCATGCCCACGTGGTCCCCCCCCGCCCCCTGTGCCCAGCGCGGTGGGGAAAGGAGCCTGAGCCTGAGTGACGCCTCCCTGTCTTGTGGCTCTCGAGGGGCCTGACCCTCACGCTTGCCCTGAGGGGATTGTTCAGATTCTCAGCTGGGTACTCAGGGGCTCGGATGGAAATGCCTGAGTCCACCCCCCCGCTAAGGAGGAGTTCTGGTGTCCCTAAGACCTGGACTGCTTGCTTCACTCTGCCTTGAGCCTCCGTGGGAGGCGAGGGGAGGTGCTGTTTTGTAGGGTGAGTTGTGGTAGGGGTGAGCAGACTGTGTCCGGCTTTCTCGTTTCAAGCAGAAGCCAGGGTCAGCCTGTGCGTTCTTGAGTGTGGTGGCTCCTGTTGTCCTCTGAGGCCTCTCACGGGCATGGTCTTCATCCGTGGCATTGCCGCTGCGTCTCCTTCCTGAGGCCTCTGCTCCCTGCACAGCCCCTGCGTCCTGAGCGTTGCCCGTGTTCCTGTGGCACAGCCCCTGCGTCCTGAGCGTTGCCCGTGTTCCTGTGGCACAGCCCCTGCGTCCTGAGTGTTGCCTGTGCTCCCTGCATAGCCCCTGCGTCCTGAGCGTTGCCTCTGCTCCCTGCACAGCCCCTGCGTCCTGAGCGTTGCCTGTGCTCCCTGCACAGCCCCTGCGTCCTGAGCGTTGCCCGTGTTCCCTGCACAGCCCCTGCGTCCTGAGCGTTGCCTGTGTTCCTGTGGCACAGCCCCTGCGTCCTGAGTGTTGCCTGTGCTCCCTGCATAGCCCCTGCGTCCTGAGCGTTGCCTCTGCTCCCTGCACAGCCCCTGTGTCCTGAGCGTTGCCTGTGTTCCTGTGGCACAGCCCCTGCGTCCTGAGTGTTGCCTGTGCTCCCTGCATAGCCCCTGCGTCCTGAGCGTTGCCTCTGCTCCCTGCACAGCCCCTGTGTCCTGAGCGTTGCCTGTGTTCCTGTGGCACAGCCCCTGCGTCCTGAGTGTTGCCTGTGCTCCCTGCATAGCCCCTGCGTCCTGAGCGTTGCCTCTGCTCCCTGCACAGCCCCTGCGTCCTGAGCGTTGCCTGTGCTCCCTGCACAGCCCCTGCGTCCTGAGCATTGCCCGTGTTCCTGTGGCACAGCCCCTGTGTCCTGAGCGTTGCCCGTGTTCCTGTGGGCGGCTCTGGTCACGGGCTTCCCTGCAGTGTGCATTTCTCAGATGTCTGGCGCTGCTAGCCATCTGCTCGTGATGAAGGAGGACGGGCTTGCGGTCGGCGCGGCTGGCTGCAGGCCTCGCTCAGGGGTGGTGAGCGGACAGCAACCCCGCTTGTCAGTCTCTTGGCTTTTTCCTCTTTACTGCATCAGGTTCCCCGGGGAGCGTCTTCTGGGCTCTGTCACGGAGGTGGAGAATCCTGTTCCTGGATACCCCTTTAAATCGTGTCGGGATCTAGGCAGTCCTTCCTGCAGCCCTGCTGCTGTCGTTATGATTCCTTTGCCCACTAGGAACACTGGTGCTTATTTCAAGTGCCTGTGTAGACGTGAAGCTTAATGAGCTCTGCAGGATGGCCTGGTGCCTGCTTTCCCGTCAGCTTCCTGCAAGTTTCTGTCTCAGAGCAGCCTTTTGTCCGCTGCTCCTTGCAAGCCGCGGGCTGAGTGCAAGCTCACAGTTGCCCGCGTCAGGTCAGAAGCAGGCTTGTAAGCCGCGGGCTGAGTGCAAGCTCACAGTTGCCCGCGTCAGGTCAGAAGCAGGCTTGTAAGCCGCGGGGCTGAGTGCAAGCTCACAGTTGCCCGCGTCAGGTCAGAAGCAGGCTTGTAAGCCGTGGGGCTGAGTGCAAGCTCACAGTTGCCCGCGTCAGGTCAGAAGCAGGCTTGCAAGCCGCGGGCTGAGTGCAAGCTCATAGTTGTCTGCGTCAGGTCAGAAGCAGGCTTGCAAGCCGTGGGGCTGAGTGCAAGCTCACAGTTGTCTGCGTCAGGTCAGAAGCAGGCTTGCAAGCCGCGGGGCTGAGTGCAAGCTCACAGTTGCCTGCGTCAGGTCAGAAGCAGGCTTGCAAGCCGCGGGGCTGAGTGCAAGCTCACAGTTGTCTGCGTCAGGTCAGAAGCAGGCTTGCAAGCCGCGGGCTGAGTGCAAGCTCACAGTTGCCCGCGTCAGGTCAGAAACTTGCAAGGCAGCCAGGGCGCCACAGCCTCAGCCCTGGTCTTCCTCCAGGTGGGCGCGTGTCCGGCTTCGCCTTTGTTTCGTGGTGACGTCCATGGCTTGGGGGTTGAGGCTGCTCCCATAGCCGCTGACTGCAGGTGGTCAGAGGGAAAGGCACGTGGAGCTGGGAGGCCTGGGGCGGTGGCCGGCCTCGGGGAATCCACACCCGCGTAGCACCGCAGCTGTCTGCTGGACTTCGGTCATCTGGGGTCCTCCCAACTGCTGGTGTGCCAGGGCAGGAGATCTTGTCGTGGCTCATTTCGTTGTTGGGAACTGGAGCTTCAAGTGGGCGCGGGGGCTTGGCTGATGAACCACCTTCCAAGAGGTCGGGGTCTGGGCCCGCAGCCCTCCATTAGGACTACCCTGAATGAATGAAGTGTGGTTTTACTGGGCTTGGCGTGGGTGAATGTAGAGCTAAGAAAGAGAAACCCTTGGGGCCCTGGTTCAGTGAGTGGGGAAAGTGAAGTAGCAGCACGTCAGGGAGTGCCGCAGCCTTGGTTGTGAGCACTGACACGGGTCCTCCGCGGTCCCGCTGTGCCACTGGTTTCTATCAGGCAGCTCACAGATCCGCGTGCTGTGCACTGTGCATCAACGTCAGATCTGGGTTACAACGTGCGGGTAAGCGGACTGCCACTGTGAAGTCCCTGAGGTGGAACTGGCCGGAACACTGAACCACGGTGGAAATTGTTCAGTGTCGGGGCTGTTTGCAGCGGCACAGCCAGGGCCAGCCAGGGATGGAAGGGCAGGGTGACCTTGCCCAGGGGTCCTCCAGCCTGCAGGCTTTGGGCACCTCCGCCCCGCTCGGAGCTCTCCGCTGAGGTTTGCTGGCTTTTCCATAATGTGGCGTGCACGCATCTGTGTGCAGGCGCAGCAGACTCTCCCGGTCACCCTCGATTACACCCTTCCTTCGGCCTCTCACACACGCCTTGATAGGAGCCTCTTAGTATTCCAGCAGGGCTGTCCGTGCCTGTGTTGGAGGATCTAGGTGCCACTCGTGTGCAGAGAGCTTGAAAAATGACCAGACAGAGCCGAGTGCCTGGTGTTCGTTGTCAGCAGCCCCAGCAGGATAATCAATCAACCTGTCGGCTGTCAGGGGTCAGTTCATTTGATGCTGAGAGTGTCTGAGCCCATCTAATCAGGCGGGGCAGAGCCCATCCGTCAGAGCTGCTGGCGCCATTAGGATGCTGAGCTTGCCCTGGGTTGCTGTGCTCTGACCTGATGGCGCTGGGGGCCCCGGGACGGGGAAAGCGCGACCCCCAGGCTGTGCTCAAGGCGGGAGGCTCCTGCTGGCGCTGGGTCCTCGGAGGCAGTCCCAGACTGTGCAGCACGGGGTGGACGGTCTGGTTGAAGTGATTCACGGGAGTCGTGGAGTGCTTGCCAGGAGGGCGAGCTACGTGACCTGCAGGGCCCAGCGCAGAATGAAACTGTGGCATGCTTTGTCTAAACCGTGGGACAAAGCATCCTTACAGGGAGTGAAATGCCAGCCTTTGCCTTTCTCTACCGTCTCGCTCTTGACCTGCCTGGCTGCTTTAGATACACAGTACAGTTCTAAATGAAGAAAAATTAAAATCTTGAATTATTTGCGCAAATGTTTGTCTTTCTCTGTATTGTGCAATGCTTGTTTTAAATGCAGGTATAAGCACGTTTAACTTGCAGGCAGAATCCTGAAATTAAGTAATTCCTATTTCATGACTTGTGCAGCCAATCAGAAAAGATGATGTAAGCCAAACCTAGGAGGCTGAGGAGGAAGAGAGTCGCCCAGGCATGGGCAGAGCCAGTGAGGACACTGCCCCGACACAGGATACTGGCAAACCCTGACAGGTGCCCAGGGCCACCCTCAGCGACTCCTGCATCCTGGTTCCAGACCCAGAAAGGTGCAGCCAGCTGTTTCCCTTTCCACTGCCCACTGCCCCACCTCCGAACGCACAGGTGACCTGGGATCAAATCTCAGTGCAGGGCCCTGGTTGGGCATGAGGACAGCAGCAGGCATGGTGCCACCTGGCCCAAAGCTGCACACCTGGGGGTGCATGTCACCTGAGCACAGGCCCCTGAGGACAATGGAACAGGTTGGGGAGCCAGTGGCCCCAGACTTATCCCAGGGAGGCAGGGTGGGATCACCAAGAGCTGAGCCCAGACCCTGTGTGGTTGATTTTAGGGCAAAGAGGCCGTCACTCAGAATCTGTGACGTGAGAGCCAGGATGCTGCAGTCTGTGTGGGGCCTACACTGGGCACCCCAGGAGGCTGGTTCTGCCCATGAGGCAGATGGCTTCCAAGGCCCAACAGCAAGTTGTAGTCTGTGGGAGGTTCTCAGCTAAGCTGGGGTGCAGTGGCTCAGAGCACTCCACAACCCAAAGGAAGCAAAGCGTCTCGGCTTTGAGACAAGGACACTTAAGGACATGCTGCATTTTTATTCTATTTCTTTTTGTGGGGGTCAGGAGGGAAGAGGATGCTATCAGCATGGAGACACTATTGCAAGAAACACACCCCAGAGGGGAAGGAGGAGCCCACAGGCGGGGGTGTGAGAGGCAGGGACAGGCCCAGTTCCGGGAGACCCCTGCGGACTCGGCTGTGGGCCGGCTGTGTGGAGCTGAGCACTGAGAAAGAACTTGGCTGAGATGTATGTGTCTGGCTTCACCTCCAGTCTTCCACAGAGCCCGCCACAAGGCGCTGGGCACACATGCGCTTCTCTGTGCCTGGTCTGTTCTTTAGTGACATCCAGGAAAATGTGCAGTTAAGACAGCAGCAAAAACGATGTCACCAGTACAGTCACGGCTGGCCCTGGCTCATCTCTAGGGTGGGAGGCTGGGTTCACAGTCCTCAGAGTCGGAGCGAAGAATGCAGAGGGCAGCTTCCTGCTGCAGGAAGGAAGGGGAGGTGCCCGCCTGTGTGGGATGCTGTAGTGGAGAGACCTGTGTGTGGGATGCTGTAGGGGACAGACCTGTGTGTTGGGTATTGTAGGGACAGACCTGTGTGTGGAGTACTGTAGGGGGTGGACCTGTGTGGGGGGGATACAGTAGGGGACAGACCTGTGTGTGGGGTACTGTAGGGACAGACCTGTGTGTGGGATGCTGTAAGGGACAGACCTGGGTGTGGGGGATACTGTAGGGACAGATCTGTGTGTGGGGTACTGTAGGGGACAGACCTGTGTGTGGGATACTGTAGGGGACAGACCTGTGTGTGGGATGCTGGAAGAGACAGACCTTTGTGTGGGGGATGCTGTAGGGGACAGACCTGTGTGTGGGATGCTGTAGGGGACAGACCTGTGTGTTGGGTATTGTAGGGACAGACCTGTATGTAGGGTACTGTAGGGGGTGGAACTGTGTATGGGGGATACTGTAGGGGACAGACCTGTGTGTGGGATGCTGTAGGGAACAGACCTGTGTTTATGATACTGTAAGGAACAGATCTGTGTGGGGGATGCTGTATGGGACAGACCTGTGTGGGGGATGCTGTAGGGAATAGACCTGTGTTTAGGATGCTGTAGGGGACAGACCTGTGTGGGGATGCTGTAGGGAACAGACCTGTGTGGCGATGCTGTAGGGAACAGACCTGTGTTTATGATACTGTAAGGAACAGATCTATGTGGGGGATGCTGTAGGGGACAGACCTGTGTGGGGGATGCTGTAGGGGACAGAACTCTGTAGGGGGTACTGTAGGGGACATACCTGTGTGTGGGGTGACGTATGGGACAGACCTGTGTGTGGGATGCTGTAGTGGACAGACTTGTGTGTGGGGTACTGTAGGGGAGAGACCTGTGTGTGGGATGCTGTAGGTGACAAACCTGTGTTGGGGGGTACTGTAGGGACAGACCTGTGTGGCGGAAGCTGTAGGGGACAGACCTGTTTGTGGGATGGTGTTGGGGACAGACCTGTGTGTGGGATTCTTTAGGGGACAGAACTGTGTGTGGGATGCTGTAGGGGACAGACCAGGGTGTGGGATATTGTAAGGGACAGACCTGTGTGTGGGATGCCGAGGGGACAGACCTGGGTGTGGGGGATACTGTAGGGGACAGAACTCTGTGTGGGGTACAGTAGGGGACAGACCTGAGTGTGGGATACTATAGGGGACAGACCTGTGTTTAGGATGCTGTAGGGGACAGACCTGTATGTGGGATGCTTTAGGGGACAGATCTGTGTGTGGGATGCTGTAGGGGACAGACCTGTCTGTGGGATGCTCTAGGGGACAGATCTGTGTGTGGGATGCTGTAGGGGACAAACCTGTGTGTGGGATACTGTAGGAGATAGACCTGTGTGTGGGATGTTGTAGGGGACAGACCTGTGTGTGGGATGCTGTAGGGGACAGATCTGTGTGTGGGATGCTGTAGGGGACAAACCTGTATGTGGGATACTGTAGGGGACAGACCTGTGTGTGGGGTACTGTAGGGGACAGACCTGTGTGTGGGATGCTGTAGGGGACAGATTTGTGCATGGGATGCTGTAGGGGACAGACCTGTCTGTGGGATGCTGTAGGGGACAGATCTGTGTGTGGGATGCTGTAGGGACAGACCTGACTGTGGGATGCTGTAGGGGACAGACCTGTGTGTGGGATGCTGTAGGGGACAGACCTGTGTGTGGGATACTGTAGGGACAGACCTGACTGTGGGATGCTGTAGGGGACAGACCTGTGTGTGGGATACTGTAGGGACAGACCAGTGCGTGGGATGCTCTAGGGCACAGACCTGACTGTGGGATGCTGTAGGGGACAGACCTGTGTGTGGGGTACTGTAGGGACAGACCTGTGTGTGGGATGCTGTAGAGCACAGACGTGTGTGGGGGGTACTGTAGGGTACAAACCTGTGCGTGGGATGCTGTAGGGGAGAGACCTGTGTGTGGGATGCTGCAGGGGACAGACCTGTGTGTGAAATGCTGTAGGGGAGAGAGCTGATTGTGGGATGCTGTAGACGACAGACCTGTGTGTGGGGTACTCTAGGGGACAGACCTGTGTGTGAGATGCTGTAGGGACAGACCTGTATGTAGGATGCTGTAGGGGACAGACCTGTTTGTGGGATGCTGCAGGGGACAGACCTGTGTGTGAGATGCTGTAGGGACAGACCTGTGTGTAGGATGCTGTAGGGGACAGACCTGTGTGTGTGATGCTGTGGGGGACAGACCTGTCTGTGGAATGCTGTAGAGGACAGTTCTGTGTGTGGGATGCTGTAGGGGAGAGAACTGCTTGTGAGATGCTGTAGGGACAGACCTGTGTGTAGGATGCTGTAGGGGACAGACCTGTGCGTGGGATGCTATAGGGGAGGACCTGTGTGTGGGATGCTGTAGGGGACATTTCTGTGTGTGGGGTACTGTAGCGGTCAGATCTGTGTGTGGGATGCTGTAGAGCACAGACGTGTGTGTGGGGTACTGTAGGGTACAAACCTGTACGTGGGATGCTGTAGGGGAGAGACCTGTGTGTGGCATACTGCAGGGGACAGACCTGTGTGTGAGATGCTGTAGGGGAGAGAGCTGATTGTGGGATGCTGTAGGGGACAGACCTGTGTGTGGTGTACTCTAGGGGACAGACCTGTGCGTGGGATGCTGTAGGGGACAGACCTGTGTGTGAGATGCTGTAGGGACAGACCTGTATGTAGGATGCTGTAGGGGACAGACCTGTTTGTGGGATGCTGCAGGGGACAGACCTGTGTGTGAGATGCTGTAGGGACAGACCTGTGTGTAGGATGCTGTAGGGGACATTTCTGTGTGTGGGGTACTGTAGCGGTCAGATCTGTGTGTGGGATGCTGTAGTGGACAGACGTGTGTGTGGGGTACTGTAGGGTACAAACCTGTGCGTGGGATGCTGTAGGGGAGAGACCTGTGTGTGGCATACTGCAGGGGACAGACCTGTGTGTGAGATGCTGTAGGGGAGAGAGCTGATTGTGGGATGCTGTAGACGACAGACCAGTGTGTGGTGTACTCTAGGGGACAGACCTGTGCGTGGGATGCTGTAGGGGACAGACCTGTGTGTGAGATGCTGTAGGGACAGACCTGTATGTAGGATGCTGTAGGGGACAGACCTGTGTGTGTGATGCTGTGGGGGACAGACCTGTGTGTGGAATGCTGTAGAGGACAGTTCTGTGTGTGGGATGCTGTAGGGGACAGACCTGTGCGTGGGATGCTATAGGGGAGTGTCGCTCCCCCTCTTCGTGGAGGAGCAACACTGAACCCTGCGCTGTTCTTTCGTCTGCTCGGCCCTCCCCGGGTTTGCTGCTGGTTCTTCCCGGGTTGGCTACTATCCCTTCCACCTCCGTGGAAGGGCAGTTCCCCCTGGCCGCATTCCCCACTTCCGCAGGGGAGCGGCACACCGCCGGCCGGCTTTCTCAGGGGCTGCACGGGTGTTCCTTCAGCTAGATGTTCCCCATAGATGTTCCTGGTGCATGCCGTCTCTCTCCTCCTTTATAGTCCTCCTCCGCCAATCCCAACTCAGCTGCCCATATGCCGAGTACGCTGCTCTCCTCCAATCAGGAGCAAGTCCTACAGTTTATTAGCTGAACTGGAGGCAGCTGTGCGGAAGCTGTTTACTTCTCTCCCAGCACCATATTGTGGGAGAGCAGATGCATAGAATAAGTCCTAATTCGAGTAACTTAGTCTAGTCCGGATTGCTCCCCACAGGGGAGGACCTGTGTGTGGGATGCTGTAGGGGAGAGAACTGCTTGTGAGATGCTGTAGGGACAGACCTGTGTGTGGGATGCTGTAGGGGACAGACCTGTGCGTGCGATGCTATAGGGGAGGACCTGTGTGTGGGATGCTGTAGGGACAGATCTGTTAGATGGGTACTATAAGGACAGACCTGTGTGTGGGATGCTGTAGGGGACATTTCTGTGTGTGGGGTACTGTAGCGGTCAGATCTGTGTGTGGGATGCTGTAGTGGACAGACGTGTGTGTGGGGTACTGTAGGGACAGACCTGTGTGTGGGATGCTCTAGGGGACAGACCTGTGTGTGGTACTGTAGGGACAGACCTGTGTTGGGATGCTTTAGGGGACAGACCTGTTTGTGGGATGTGTAGGGGACAGACCTGTGTGTTGGGTACTGTAGGGACAGACCTGTGTGTGGGATGCTGTAGTGGACAGATCTGTGTGTGGGATGCTATAGTGGACAGACTTGTGTGTGGGGTACTGTAGGGGACAGACCTCTGTGTGGGATGCTCTAGGGGACAGACCTGTGTGTGGTACTGTAGGGACAGACCTGTGTTGGGATGCTGTAGGGGACAGACCTGTGTTGGGATGCTTTAGGGGACAGACCTGTGTGTGGGGTACTCTAGGGGACAGACCTGCGTGTGGGGTACTGTAGGGACAGACCTGTGTGTGGGATGCTGTAGGGGACACACCTGTGTGGGGGATACTGCAGGGACAGACCTGTGTGTGGGATACTGTAGGGGGCATACCTGTGTGTGGGGGACTGTAGGGACAGACCTGTGTGTGGGAGGCTGTAGGGATAGACCTGTGTGTGGGATACTGTAGGGACAGACCTGTGTATGGGGGATGCTGTAGGGGACAGACCTATGTGGGAATGCTGTAGGGGACAGACCAGTATGTGGGAAACTGTAGGGACATACCTGTGTGTGGGATGCTGTGGGGGACAGACCTGTGTGTGGGATATTGCAGGGGACAGACCTCTGTGATGGGTACTGTAGGGATAGACCTGTGTGGGGTACTATAGGGACAGACCTGTGCATGGGATACTGTAGTGGACAGACCTGGGTGTGTGGGATGCTGTAGTGGACAGACTTGTGTGTGGGGTACTTTAGTGACAGACCTCTGTGTGGGATGCTCTAGGGGACAGAACTGTGTTTAGGATGCTGTAGGGGACAGACCTGTGTGTGGGGTACTGTAGGGACAGACCTGTGTGTGGGATACTGTAGTGGACAGACCTGTGTGTGGGATGCTGCAGTGGACAGACTTGTGTGTGGGTACTTTAGGTGACAGACCTGTGTGTGGGATGCTTAGGGCACAAACCTGTGTGGGGGGGTACTGTATGGACAGACCTGTGTGTGGGATTCTTTAGGGGACAGAACTGTGTGGGGGATGCTGTACAGGACAGACCTGTGTGTGGGATGGTGTAGGGGACAGACCTGTGTGTGGGATACTTAGGGGACAGACCTGTGTGGGGTACTATATGGACAGACCTGTGTGTGGGATGCTGTAGGGGACAGACCTGTGTGTGGGATGCTTTAGGGGACAGACCTGTGTGGGGGATGCTGTAGGGGACAGACCTGTGTGTGGGATACTTAGGGGACAGACCTGTGTGGGGTACTATATGGACAGACCTGTGTGTGGGATGCTGTAGGGGACAGACCTGTGTGTCAGATGCTATAGGGACAGACCTGTGTTTGGGATACTGTAGGGACAGACCTGTGTGTGGGATGCTGCAGGGGACAGACCTGTGTGTGGGATGCTGTAGGGGACATTTCTGTGTGTGGGGTACTGTAGTGGACAGACCTGTGTATGGGGTACTGCAGGGTACAAACCTGTGCGTGGATGCTGTAGGGGAGAGACCTGTTTGTGGGATGCTGCAGGGGACAGACCTGTGTGTGAGATGCTGTAGTGGACAGACTTGTGTGTGGGGTACTTTAGGGACAGACCTGTGTGTGGGATGCTGCAGGGGACAGACCTGTGTGTGGGATGCTGTAGGGGACATTTCTGTGTGTGGGGTACTGTATTGGACAGACCTGTGTGTGGGGTACTGTAGGGGACAGACCTGTGTGTAGGATACTGGAGGGACAGACCTGTTTGTGGGATGCTGTAGGGGACAGACCTCTGTGATGGGTACTGTAGGGACAGACCTGTGTGTGGGTACTATAGGGACAGACCTGTGCATGGGATACTGTAGTGGACAGACCTGGGTGTGTGGGATGCTGTAGTGGACAGACTTATGTGTGGAGTACTTTAGGGACAGACCTGTGTGTGGGATGCTCTAGGGCACAGACCTGTGTTTAGGATGCCGTAGGTGACAGACCTGTGTTTGGGGTACTATAGGGACAGACCTGTGTGTGGGATACTGGAGGGACAGACCTGTGCGTGGGATGCTGTAGGGGACAGACCTGACTGTGGGATGCTGTAGGGGACAGATCTGTCTGTGGGATGCTGTAGGGGACAGATCTGTTTGATGGGTACTATAGGGACAGACCTGGGTGTGTGGGATGCTGTACGGGACATTATTGTGTGTTGAGTACTGTAGCGGACAGATCTGTGTGTGGGATGCTGTAGTGGACAGACCTGTGCGTGGCATGCTTTAGGGGACAGACCTGTGTGTGGGATGGTGTAGGGGACAGACCTGTGTGTGGGGTACTCTAGGGGAGAGACCTGTGTGTGGGATGCTGTAAGGGACAGACCTGTGTGTGGGGTACTGTAGGGGACAGACCTGTGTGTGTGGTACTTTAGGGGACAAACCTGTGTGTGGGATGCTGTAGGGGACAGATCTGTGTGTGGGATGCTGTAGGGGACAAACCTGTGTGTGGGATACTGTAGGGACAGACCTGTGTGGGGTACTGTAGGGGAGAGACCTGTGTGTGGGATGTTGTAAGGGACAGACCTGTGTGTGGGATGCTGTAGGGGACAGATCTGTGTGTGGGATGCTGTAGGTGACAGACCTGGGTGTGGGGGATACTTAGGGACAGACCTCTGTGTGGGATGCTGTAGGGGACAGATCTGTGTGTGGGATACTGTAGGGGACAGACTTGTGGCAGGGGCAGCAGAGTCTGACCTGTAGCCTCCATGCCCAGAAGAGCAGAGTAGGGGACAGGTGGAGTATGGGAAGCTCCCGGTGTGGGGTCTGGGCGGCCTGGCCAGCAGGGCCTGGGAGCAGGGCAGGCAGACAGCAGGGACTACAGAAGGGTGGCTGGCAGCCTGTGGGGTGGGGCCTTCCCCCTTGCATGGTGATGGCTGAGGAGCCTCCGTCCTCACTCTGCCCTGTCCTCAGAGGCCATTCTGCACAGTAGGACTGGGGGTGGGGGTGGAATCCAAGCAGAACACATCGGGGCCGTCGGCCTCTTCCCAGGGTTGGACAGGGGCCTGCAAGAGCCATGGCCTTCCTGGGACACGAGAGCAGAGGCTGCTTGGAGGATGGGTGCCTGGTCTCCAACCGCAAGACGTCCTTAGATTTCAGCCCCTCCTGTTTCCAGCTCCTTGGTCAGATCCCCTGCTCCATTGGTCACATTTCCTGCTGCTCCACCGGGGATGGTCTCGTTAGCTTTGGGGCAGCCTTCCTCAGTTCTGTCAGGAACACTGCACCATGCCAGTTCCCGCAGGTGCTCAGGGTCGGTTAGGGGTTGGGGTGTGTAGATGGACAAAGGAAAAAGGCCGTGAGTTCTAGCCCAGAAGTCAGGGGAGGGGGAGGCTGACTCCTGCAGCAACGAGAAAGGTCAAGAGGCCGTGGTGGGCGGCCATGACCTGGTGAGAACCCAGTGAGGTGGGGGGCATTCAGGACAGACTCTGGGATCCCATCCCCCGTGGGACAGGTTGGGAGGGCTGTGACTGGAATTGTGGGGGTCACAGTGTGAGGTGCCAGTCACCCGGGAGAAGATGGCTTTGTCATGTGACTGTGGGTGAGAAAGAAACGACGTCAAGCAGAGATGTAGGATGCCAGTGGCCCTTGGCTCTGCCCAGGCCCTGGCCTTCATAAGGACTGACAGTGCTGGCCCTGGCTGGCCCACCCTCCTGCACGCTTGTGGGTGGTCAAGGCCTCAGGATGCCCGGTCCTGCCCAAGAACCTTGGCTGTCACTTGTCTTGTTTTATGTTTCTATAAAATAACTTCCAAGGGGGCTGGTGGTTCGTGGGGCCTTGGTGTGGTGTGGGTGCCTCAGCGTCTGTTCCTTCGATGGGAAGGGAATTCCTGGGTCCTTCTACCTTGGACTGCGCGGGGTAGGGACAGCATGGCTCATTTCAGCGATCTGTGTAGAGCCCTGAATCCAGCATCAACTTAAACTTCTGGGAAAAAGGAGAGAATCAGAAAGAGAAGGGGCTGGCGCTGTGCTGTAGCGGGTAAAGCTACCGCCTGCAGTGCCGGCATCCCACGTGGGCACTGGTTCGAGTCCTGGCTGCTCCACTTCCAATCCAGCTCTCTGCTATGGCCCGAGAAAGCAGTGGAAGCTGGCCAGAGTCCTTGTGCCCCTACACTCCCATGGAAGACCTGGAAGAAGCTCCTGGCTCTTGGCTTTGGATCAGTGAAACTCCAGCTGTAGCGACCAATCGGGGAGTGAACCAGCAGATGGAAGAACTTTCTCTCTCTCTCTGCTTCTGCTTCTTGGTAACTCTACCTTTCAGATGAAGGAAAGAAGGGAGGGAGAGAGGGAGGGAGGGAGAGAGGGAGGGAGGGAAGCAGGTAGCATTAGCTAAGATCACCAGGCCAAAGACAAGGCAGAGGCCTGGAGCCTCCAGGTCCCAGAAGTTAGTCTGACTGCTCACACAGTGACTGCTCTGATGAGCCCACGCCTGACCCTGCTCACACAGTGGCCGCCCTGCTGAGCACACGCCTGACCCTGCTCTCACAGTGACCGCCCTGCTGAGCCCACGCCTGACCCTGCTCTCACAGTGACCGCCCTGCTGAGCCCACGCCTGACCCTGGTCACACAGTGACTCCTCTGCTGAGCCCATGCCTGACCCTGCTCACACAGAGACCGCCCTGCTGAGCCCACGCCTGACCCTGCTCACACAGAGACCGCCCTGCTGAGCCCACGCCTGACCCTGCTCACACAGTGCCTGTCTGCTGACCACCTCCTAGACCCAGAGTCCAGGCCAAGGAGGGAAACCAGGAGTCACAGAGCCGCCGCCCACTCCTTGGTACTTGCTGAGTGCCCCTCGGAGGCCCTAGCTCCCCCTGCTCAAGGCCCGACGGACGCTGCAGCCTGATGTCTCATCCCCAGAAGGGACGCCGCATGTGAGGCTGGTGTGATGAGACGTAGTTTGTTTAAAACATGGATAGTGGTCCACTTTCTGGCTCTGTTAGATCAGGTGTCTGTCTGTCTTTTTTAACTGATGATTTACTTTCTTTAACACGCTTATTTCCAAAGTCAAGTTTAAAAATGACCTTTTAGGATGAGTGAAACATTTAAACCTGTAATATCAATACATTTATCATCACAACAATGAAGTCATAAAGTTTTAACCCTTGTGTAGAGGAAGGGCCTGAGCAAGCAAGCCAGCCCTGCGATCTGTGTGGCAAGGGACACGCAGACAACGCAGGGCAAGGCGGGTGCTCCCGTGGCAGGTCCCGTGTTCCTCCGCGGTGGAGCATGCGCCAGTGCTGACGTGTAGAGCTGCCGTGGGAGTTAGTTCAGTGCATGCACACGCATGCCTGTGTGTACGCACATGTACGCGCGCACACACGGGATCCTCACCTGTGTGCACATGGAAGCTCCTGGTGAAGCCTCTGTCCCCTCCGCTTCAGCATTTAATTCAGCTCCTTCTGAGGTGGTTCGCACGGAGCCGTCCCTGCCTGCCCTGGGGGTGGTGACTTGGGAACAGTTGAAGGGTGAGTGTGCCGGAAGACAGATCCTCCAGCTTCCTCCTCAGGGCCTGGGACAAAGGACAAAGGTTGGTGGTCTCTGCCAGCAGGGACAATGGCAGGACAGATCTGTCCATGGCCAGCACAGCCCCCACACTCCCTGGTTGTAAGATTCATCCAGGCCTTGCCGTGAGAACAGTAAGACCCCTGCCGCGCATTTCCTCCCTGGTGCTGTGTGTAGCACCCACCCTTGCTGTCGTCCGTGCACCTGTTGGTTCCACGTTTCCTGAGTACTGTGGGAAGTGGGGGGATTCCGGGACCCAGGTGACACAAAGACTGAAGGTCCTGACTCCAGAACTTGGGCCTGCGTGACGCAGCTGTCCGGGTGCGAGCCTGGGCTCCTGTGCTGGAGACGGGGAACCTGGTACAGAGCAGTAGGGACCTGCGGGAGGAGGGGAGTCACGGGGCCCCCTGGCCACACTCTGTTGGTTTCTTTGCTGTGGGTGTGATTGCCCGAGCGTGTGGAGCCCTGGGAAGCAGGGCAGCCGCAGTGGAGCTTTGCCTCGACCTCCTGCACACTCGCCGGAGGCGGCTCTGCCCAGGAGCGCGGGCTTCAAAGTCCCCAGCGAGAGCTCTGTGGGGACTGGGAGGGGATCATCTCGAGTCAGGGGTTCCCTCCCCAAGGAGCTGCCCCCCCAACAACACTTTCCATGATGCGACCCCAAGTCAGGGTCACTCAGTGAGAGGTGGGCTTGGCTGGTCTCGTGGGGTGCAGGGCAGGACTAGGGTGCAGCAACAGGTCAGCACCCCCTGTCCGTGTGCTGCACGTTGGGGTGTGAGGATGGGGCAGTACTGGGATGAGAAGGGTGCGCCCCCAGAAGCGTGAGATTCCGGAAGGTCTTGGGTTATCCCAGGATAGCCCAGGGGTGTCAAGACCCGGGCTGCCTAACTCAGGGACACTGCACAGCTTTCCGTAGAGACCAAGACACTCAGGGTTGTGTTTTCTGACGCCATCTGTGCTAAGATGGACAGATTCACATGGCATAGAAAAAACCTTCGTCAGCCTAAAATTTGGCTTAAAATACTTGACAGATAAAAAGTTACTGGACACGATGTGATGCTTCAACACCACTATGCACCACGTGGGCATCAAGTTGGGGTCATTGGCATACCCTCCTCCTGCACATTTGTCATTTCAGAGAGCAAGAAGGTGTCGCATGTCTCAGAAAGGCTAGAGAAGACTTTGTCTCACCACGGACTTCGCTTTTACATCTGACTCTCACGAATCGTGGCCCAGGGCTTGTGCTGCTCTGCCCGGTGATGTCGGCCCTGGCTGGCCTGGCCTGGCCTGGGTATACAAACTCAGAACAAGTGGTGAGGCGCAGGTGCCTTTTGATGACTCTGTTTTCTGTAATAAAAATAATAATTTACCAACAAAGGGGTGGTGTTGATATACCGAGGCGTGAGTAGCTTTTCTGCAGCCGGGACTGATGCTTGTCGTTGCCAAGATGTTTTGCCCAAGTGTAAAACAGAAACTCTTGGAGATTGTTTCTACAATGCCATCTGCTATTTGGTGGCACTGCGTGACTTCTGTGCTTCTTGACCCCAAAACTGAATCACGGAGGAAGAAACACTGCCCAGTTCCCCGCTGTCTCTCCCACGCTGTGCTGTGCTGGGGAGGACGAGCATCGGGCTGAGCCCACCTGCTGTTGTCGTGCGAAATGCCCTGGCAGAGCCCAAAGTGAACAAACTTACTCCGTGCACAGCTCCTCCCCAGACGGTTTGTGCAGCGGGGGCCTGCGTCCAGGAGCCCTGAATCCAGGCCAGTTGTTGCCGACCAGTGTAGGATCCTCCCCGTCAGGCCTTGCAGTCTGCAAAACTAAGGGCTGTCCTGCTCAGTGCTGTGAGGCTCATGTCACATGACACCACAGAACCGCTTTATGAAGAGCGGAGCGTCACGCGGGGTCTGGTGCGGCTGGTTGAGCCACTGCCCGTGATGGTGATGCCTGCATCCCATAATCCGAGTGCTGGTTCAGGTCCCTGCTGCTCTGATTCCCATCAGGCTTCCTGCTGGTGCCTCCTCAGACACAGCAAATGACGGCCCAGGTACTTGGTCCCTGCCCGCACCCTGTGGACTCAAATGGAGTTCCAGACTCCTGTCTCTGGCTGTTGCAGGCATTTGGGGAGGGAACCGGCAGATAGAAGATCTCTCTGTGTCTGTCTGTCTATGTCTGTCTCTCTCTCTGTTTCTCTCTCTCTGTTACTCTGCCTTTCAAGTAAATGAAATGAGAAAGAATGAGTATCACATTTATTATTACATAACTTCATAGCAACTTAGGAGACAACACTTGTTCAGACCTTGGCCGGTTTACAGCACCGGAGGAATGGAAGGCCGGCAGAACGATCCACACGGTTAAGTGGACGGCAAGCTGAGCACGTAGTTGAAGGGGCAGGTGTGTTCCTGTGGGCTGGCGGCTGCGGCAGGCGGGAGCAGTAGGGTCACATCCCCTTGGCGCCGTACCTGCCCCCATGCTCAGGATGCAGCTGCAACCCCATTGGTGAGACCGTGAGTGCCACAGACATGTCAGGTTGCTGACAGCGTTTGTGCTGCGCCAGCTGTCCGGTTCCTTGTGGAAGCCCAGGACTGCTCGTCCCTGTCACGGGAAGCCCTGCGGAACCTGCCGCGGGGCGGTGTTGGAGCCCACCGGCTGGGCACACCTGCCACGGCGGCGCCTGTGGTCCCCTGCAGCCTAGAGAAGAGCCTCTGAGGGAAGTGTGCGTGGTCTGAGAGGGCGTGGTAACCTGGGGGGGCTCCCAGAGGGAAGTGTGCGTGGTCTGAGGAGGCGTGTTAGCCTGGGGGGGGGTGCTTCCAGAACTGTGGGCTGAGGACCACCCCAGCCTGCTGCATTCCTGTCTCAACGGTGGGAAGTAAAAACGGATGAGAGGGCTGAGAAGCATTGGTGAGGCCGCAGCCCGGGCGGGAGGTGCTGAGCCTGAGAGCTTCCTTCCCTCCCAAGCCTCACACAGCAGCCAGGCTCCTGCGAAACCAAGGCAGTCACAGCGGCAGAGCTGCAGGCCTCACGTCCTGTTCCAGGCGTCTCTGAAAACCCACTGGAGCAGGAGAGACCACAGCAGCGACTTGGGGAAAACCCAGCCTGTGAAACCACCGCTCCCTGGGACAGGGAAACCCACCGCCCCAGACAGTTATCCCACCCGCCCCAGACAGGTAAACCCACCCGCCCCTGGACAGGTACCCCACCCGCCCCAGACAGGTAAACCCACCAGCCCTTGGACAGGTAAACTTCGCACCAGCCCTTGGACAGGTAAACTTCGCACCAGCCCCTGCACAGGTAAACCTCCCACCCGCCCTGGACAGGTACACCCACCCGCCCCTGGACAGGTAAACCCACCAGCCCCTGGACACGTAAACTTTGCACCAGCCCCTGCACAGGTAAACCTCGCACCAGAGCCCTGGCTGCCTCCATCAGGTCCACTTCTCAGAAGAAAAGACCAGGCGTGCTGACTGCAAAGGTCGCAGTGCAAAGAGGCAAATCCACCACGTGAGCCAGACTCAGATACATTAGAGATTCTGCAATTAGCAGGCTAGATTTTTTTTAAAAGATTTATGTATTTATCTTAAAGTCAGAGTTACACAGAGGAAGACACACACACACACACACACACACAGAGACATCCTCAATCCACTGTTCACTTCCAGAACGGCCAGGCAGAAGCCAAAAGCCAGGAGCTTCCTCCGGATCTCCCACGTGGGTGCAGGGGCCGAATACTCGGGCCGTCTGCTGCTCTTTTCCCAGATGCATTAGCAGGGAGCTGGATTAGAAGTGGAGGAGCTGGGTCTTGAACCAGTGTCCATGTGGGAAGCTGGTGCTGCAGGTAGCAGTTTTATCCCCTTTGACACAATGCCAGCCTTGCAGGCTAGAAATTTAAACAAATATATATATATATAAATATAATATACTAATATTATATGTAATATGCTAATATACAATACACGATATGCTAATAGTTTTAATGAATGAGATAACGTGTTGGGAAATATGAGCAGAGAGGCGAAAAATCTACAGAACCCTGTCAAACTGAAACGCAAAGGGAAAAGGAGCAACCACCAACATCCAAAACATAAACCTGAAAACCATGGGACAGTCAGGAAAGATGTGACATACGCGTGATGGGAATGCCAGCAGGAGAAGAAAGAGAGGACAGACTGAAGAAATATTTGGAGGGATGATAGGTGAGCGTTTTAAAGAATTAGTAGCAGACATCAGAGCACGAGCCTAGGACGTCTGTGGTCAGCAAGGACAGAGACCGTGCGAGTCAGAGGCGGGTGAGCGACACGTTCACAGCACCCGGAGAGGGCAGAGGCTCGGGTCTGTGTCCAGTGACGCCGTCCTTCAAACGTGAGGGAGGAGCGAGGTCCCTCAGAAGAGTGGGACTGAGGGAGCTTTGTAAGAAATGTTGAAAGACGTTCTGTGGTAGAGGAAAGCTGTAAGCCCAAGGAGAGTCTTAGAGTGGGAGTAAATGGAGATAAAATAGAACCTTTTAGTTTTAAAATTATTAATGCATCTAAAAGATAACAGTTGGTTCAAGGTGATAATGGAACGATGTATCCGGTGATCGTAGCTTAGGGAACAGGATGTGCAAACAGCAGGGCAGTAAGGTAAGGTGAGTGTGGGGAATCGGGCTTACTCTGCTGCAAGACACTTCGTGGCCCATGCAGTGATGGTGTGTTATCTGAAAGTAGGTTTAGGGGCCAGCGCTGTGGCATAGCGGGTAAAGCCAGCACCTGCAGTGCCACCATCCCATATGGGCACTGGTGTGAGACCTGGCTGCTCCTCTTCTGATCCAGCTCTCTGCTATGGCCTGGGAAAGCATTAGAAGACGGCCAGAGTCCTGGGGCCCCTGCACCCACATGGGAGATCTGGAAGAAGCTCCTGGCTCTTGGCTTTGGATCAGCGCAGCTCCTGCCACGCAGTCATCTGGGGGAGTGAACCAGCGCGTGGAAGACCTCTCTCTCTCTCTCTCTCTTTGCCTCTGCCTCTCCTTCTCTGTTTGTGTAACTCTGATTTTCAAATAAATAAATAAATAAAAAGTGGGAGTAGATTGGCTGTACGTGTATCCCCCCAACTCAAGGCAGTTTGGATTTAACTGATAGTAGAGAAAAATGGAATCATAAAATAGAAAAGGAACAGGGTAGCAAATAGAAAACCACTACATATGGTGGGGATCAATCTGACTTCACCATTAACCACTTTAAAGATGAATGAGTAAATGCACTAGGTAGAGGGCAGAGACTGTCTCAGCTGTGCTGAATACCAGAAGCCCACTTTGAAGGCAGAGTTAATCATGTGGTGGGAGATACGTCACGGCAACAGTGATCAAAAGAAAGTTGCCGGGGCTGCACTAATTTCAACTGAAGTAGACTGCGGCGCCAGGAGCGTGGTCAGGGACCAAGAAGGACACGACGTGGGGTAACCTGCCAAAATGCGAGAAAACTGAGCAGTTAGTGGTGTGTGTGCCCCTGAGCAAGCATCAGACGACGCGAGGAGAATGCACGGAACTTAGCGGTGGACAGCTGCAGGCCGCAAGCCCCTGTGTCAGAGGCAGAAGCTCTGGCAGGCAGAAGGTCAGCCTGGACGCCGGTGCCTGAGCACCGCCACCAGTCCCTGAACCTGGCTGGCCCTCATGGAGCATTTCACCAGCAGCAGCAGAATACGCACTCTTCCCAAGCTCACGTGCTGGAGTCACCAGACCCCACTCTGTCCCCTAGTGCACGGCCTCGTAAGTACAAAGGAATGCAAACCATGCAAAAGGGCATTCAGACTGCAGTGGAATTAAGGCAGAATCAGTAACAGAGATAGGTGAAAAACCCCCAAATGTTTGTACATCTGAAAACATACTTCTAGGGGTGGGTATTAGCCCAGTGGCTAAGGCCCTGGTTACAGTGGTCACATCCCATGGAAGGCTGAGTGGCTCTGGTTCCTGGCTCTGGTTCCTGCTTCCAGCTTCTGTTCATGCCGATTCTGGGAAGAAGCAGTGATGCCTCAAGTAACTGGATCCCTGCCAACCAAGTGGGAAACCAGGACTGAGTTACAGGCGCCAGGCTTTGGCCTGGCCAAGCGCTTGATGTTGTGGGCATCTGGGGGATGAACTAGTGGATGGGACCTCTCTCTGTCTCCTCTCTCTCTCTCTCTTTCTCTCTGTCTCTCAAGAAAATGTAAAAAGAAGTGCACTTCTTAATAAGAAATGAGTAGAATAAATCACAAATTAAAAATATATTTTGAACTAAATGAATGTGGAAATAGAATTTGTCAGAATGTGTGGAAGGCAGTAAAAGTGCTGCCTACTGGTAAATTTATACCACTGAAGGTATTTGTATATATTAAAAAGGAAAAGAAAACTTAAAATCAATAACCTGAGCCTCTGCCTTAAACTAGAAAGAAAACTACTAAGGAAAACAGGAGCAACGAAATAAAGATTAGAGCGAGACTCAGTGAAACTGAAAACAGGAAAACAGTAGAGATAATGAAGCCAAATGTTCTTTGCAAAGATAATGGGGCTGTTGTAGCTTAGGGGTTCAATCCACTGCCTGTGAATGCCAGCATCCCCTGTTGGAGCATTGATTCCAGTCCTGGCTGCTCCACTTCCAGTGTAGCTGCCTGTTAGTGCACCTGCGAGGGCAGGGGAAGATGGCCCCTGCTGCCCACGCGAGAGACCCAGATGGAGCTCCTGGCTTCTGCCTGGCCCAGCCCCAACCATCACAGCCACTGGGGCGTGAACAGCAGATGGAAGATCTCTCTCTCTCTCTCTCTCTCTCTCCCCCCCCTTTCTCTGTGTCATTCTGTCTTTCAAATAAAGAAAATAAATATTTTCTAAGCAAAATGATAATAAAACTGATGAAGCTCTAGTCAGCCTAAGAATAAGAGAGAAGACATAATTTCGTGATAAGAGAAATGCAAGTGGGGTCATTATTGAAGTGTGGGCATTAAATCTAGGTCTACTCTGAGCACTTGGTGACTTGAATGAAACAGACCAGTTCCCTGAAGGGCACAGTGTGCCAAAGCCACACGAGGAGAACTAGTCGGATAGTCTGTATCTGTTGAAGACATGGAACCAGTAATTACTTATCCAGCTTTCAAAACATAGAGCCCCAGGCCCAGATGGGTTCACTGGCGAGTTCTGCCAAACATCGAGTGGATTACTTAAGCCTATTATCTACAGCATTAAAGCAGAGGGAGTACTTCCTGACCTACTGTGTAAGACCAAGCCAGACAAAGCCTTGACAGTAAAGGAAGATCAACATCTCTCACAAGCAGTGACGTAAAAATCTCCAACAAAATATTAGCAAACCAAATCCAACAATGTTTGAAAATAATTATATACCATTACCAAGTGAGATCTACTTCAAGTATGCAAGGCTGATTCAACATTCAAAAATTAATTTATTACATCGACAGGATAAAAAAGTCATATGATCATATCAATAAGTACAAAAAATCATTTGACAAAATATAACACCCCTACGTTGTTTTTTAAAAAAATACTCTTAGTTGGGGCTGGCACTGTGATGTTGTGAGTAAAGCAGCCACCTGCAGTGCCAGCATCCCATATGGGCGTTGGTTTGAGCCCGGGCTGCTCCTTTTCCAATCCAGCTCCCTGCTAATGTGCCTGGGAAAGCAGCAGGAGATCATCCAAGTCCTTGGGCTCCAGCACCCACATAGGAGACCTGGAAGAAGCTCCAGGCTCCTGGCTTAGGACCCATTGCAGTCATTGGGGGAGTAAACCAACAGGTGGAAGACTTCTCTCTCTGCCTCTGCTTATCTGTAACTCTGCCTTTCAAATAAATAAATAAATCTTAATAAAAGACCATTAGCAAACTAAGAATTGGAGATATATGACCTGTTGTTATTGCTACCATGACAAAGTAATACAGATCGGGTGATTTAAAGCATAGCATTTATTTTCTCAAATCCACAGTGACCAGAATTCCAAGGTCGAGGTGTTGGTAGTGCTGGTTTCTTCTGGGGCCTCTTTCCTTGTTCTGGAGATGCTGTCTTCTGCCTGTCTTCACCCTGCTGTTCCTCTGTGCCTGTTTGTGTCTTCGTATATTAGATTGGGCATTGTGTTGATGACCTCACTTTAACTTAATTGCCACCTTGAAGGGCTTGTCTCCAAGTAGAACTGTATTCTAAGATGCTGGAGGTCAGTACTCCTACATGGTTTTTAAGGGGACACAGTTCAGTCCACAAGGAGGAGGATGTCCTCAGCCTGGTAAAGAACGTCTTAAAAAAGGTAGAGCTGACGTCATCCTTACCGGAAGTTAGATACTTTGCGCCCAAGATCAAGAACAAGGAAGAACGTCCCCTTCTCTCCTGTTGGACGTTGCACTTGAAGTCACAGCTAAGGGGTGGACAAGAAAAAGAAACAAAAGTCATACCACTAGGAAAGGAAGAAGTAAAGCCGACAGGTGACTGTGATACCTGTATGGGAAATTCCGAAGAATCCACAAAAACAGAACACTGACAGCAAGGTGGCAGGGTGCGAGGTTACTGTGTGAATATGGTAGTCCATCCGGGGATGCTGTCGTAAATTACTGTAGACTGGGGGCCTTGCAACCAGCAGAAATGTATTTCTCTAGCTTCTGGAGACAGGGAGTTCAAGTTCAAGGCACTGGCAGCTTTGGTAGCTGATGAAGGCTCTTCCTGGCTCATGGGTGGCCATTGTGTGCCAATACAGTCTGAAAATTTTATTTGAGAGACAGATACTGATGGTGCGGAGGGGGAGAGAGAGAGAAGGAGAGAGAAAAGGAATATACTTTCATCTTCTGGTCACTTCTTCACTTCCCAAAGTCCCACAACAGCTAAGGCTGGGCCAGGATGAAGCCAGAGCCAAGAACTAATCTGGCTTTGAGATTAGGTTGCTGATGAGTCTTGGATACAACTCTGAAAGCATCCATTACAGAAAAACAGTAAATTTGGTTTTATTAAAATTAAAACTTCTGCTCCATGAAAGACACTGTTAAGAGAATGCAATTACAAGCCAGACTAGCAGAAAATACAACGTATCTATAGTGCCTTTCTGGATTTGTATCTGAAATATATGTAGAACTATTGAAACTCAAAATAGGTGAATTAAAAAATGGGCAAGAGGCTGGACATTGGCTTAGTGAAGCATCAGGATGCCTGTGTCGTTCTTCAGAGTGCTGGAGTTCAGCTCCTGCTCTGGGTCCTGACTCCAGCTTCCTGCTAAAACACACCCAGGAGGCAGCAGTGATGGTGCAAGTTGGATTTCTGCCAACACCCATGAGTTCCCAGCCCTTGGCTTTGGTCCCTGCAGCCATCTGGGGAGTGAACCAGTAGATGGGAGTTCCCTCCCTCCCTTCTCTCCAACCCCGCCCTCCCTCGCACACAACTAGATAAAAAATAATTTAAAAAGTGAGCGAATGATCTGAATATCCCCTTTATCAGAGATGACAGACTTATCTAGGAGCAGATGCTGAGTGCCAGGTGCCCTCAGGGAGTCGTCATGAAACCAGAAGCTGCCACGGTGCACGTCCACTAAACGTCAAGCACGTGAATCCCTGAAGGCTGCGTGCTGGCGAGGGCAAGGAGCTGCAGGACTCCCCACGTTTGCTGGTGGGAATCCACAGTGGCACAGGCCTGCAGCCTCTTCCAAAAGCAACCCTGCTCCTTCTGTGTGCCCGGCAGGTTCACTGCTTGGTGTTCACTGAACGAGTTGAAAACTTGCATCACATCAGAACCAGCACATCGGTGTTTACCGCAGCTTTATTCACAACTGTCGAAAATTGGAGACAAAGCAGAAGGGGAGGAATCGACAAACCGTGGACTCGCAGGTAACGTGGTATCATTCAGTGGTAAAAAGTGAGCCAGCCAACCACGAAGACACAGAGGACGTGACGCGCGTGTTGCTCAGTAAACGGAGAATGCGAAGACCGCAATGGCATGAGTCCAGCTGAGCAGCCTCGGGGAGGAGGCCAAACTGTGGACACCGAAGAGCGGTGATGAGGGGTCAGGAGATGGGTGAGGGGCTTGTGTGAGGAGGGGCACGGGGCGGGGGTCGGTTTAGGGCAGTGAAACCGTCCTATGCCATGTGGTCAGCATGCCTTGGTGCAAGTCCGTGGAATCGGACAGCACCAGGACGGATCCTGAGCAAAATCCAGGCTTCAGGTAGTGCTGATGTATCCACAGAGGCTTATCCTGGAAAGAAAGGGCCTCGCTGTGGCTGCGGCCGTCGTACAGACTGGGGGTCGGGAGGGAGGGGGCTGTGAGTACAGTCAGTCAGTTTTCCTGTAGACACAAGACCGCTTCACGTAAAGAGTTTTGCTTACATACCTCCAGTTTCACAGTCTCAGGATAAAACTGAATATTTTGTTAGATTTGTTCAGGGTAAATTTTTAAATAATTGTGTTGCTAGTGAATGTATTGATTCACCGTCTAATGCTTTTGCTGTATGATAAGTCTGATAAATGTGTATTTCCTCGTGTCAGTAAATACTCTGTGGAGACGTAGGTATTGAGCCTCCTTAATGCTCTATTGTGTGACTGATCTTTGTAGAGTGAGGGTGAGAAGGCCTTTATACCTCACACCCTTGTATGCAAATCTCCCTGTACATTTCTGATCGTTTCCTCTGGATACATTCCTAGCAGTGGGATTACCTGGGCTTAGGGATAAGTACGGTGAGGCCTTTGATGTGTGTCGTCATCGCCTTTGGTTTTTGCCGCCTCACACTCCCCGAGTGGTCGGCTTTTCAGGAGTGGAACGGTTCCACTTGGATTCTCACTGCAGCCAAGGGTGGCTGAGCAGCTGTGGGTGGAGACCACTACCACGTGCAGAGGGTCCGGAACGAGCTGAGAAGGCCCCTGCCCTATGCTGCCCCTGTGGTGAACAAGCCGTCTGAGCACAGGAGGACGAGGGACTGGGCGGCCACCCAGGCTCGGGGAGTTCTTTGGCAGAGAGCGGTCTGAGCCAGGTTTGGGGGAAGGGCTCCTGCGGGAGGGAGCAGCATGGGCGGTGGCCGGTGTGGTGACATTTCAGTCACTAGACTGCAGCGGACGGAAGAGTCCTGCAGTCTGTTGACGCAACACAGCACACAGCTCAGCCACTGGGGTCGGACACAGGCACAGCACCAGCACTTGACGATCCCCAAGCACTGTCAGTGGTTTGCGTGTTTACAGTGCTTCTTACTGTTGTTTCGGGATGTGCTGCTTCTGCTTATTAAAAAGCAAAGTGTGCTGTGAAATGGTTACAGTTTCCCAGGGGCAACAGCCAGCCCCGCAGTACAGACTAGTGGTGGCCCTGCCTGAGGTGTATCTGGGGAACTGGGGAGTTAGCAAAGCGCTCTCAGCAGACAAACAATGTGGCCAAAACCCTGATTGACCTGGAAGAGGGGCAACAGGGACGGAATCCGGCGCCCCGACTGGGACAAGAACCCGGTGTGCCGGCGCCACAAGGTGGAGGATTAGCCTATTGAGCCGCGGCGCCGGCCAGGCCAGCTCTCTGCTGTGGCCAGGGAGTGCAGTGGAGGATGGCCCAAGTGTTTGGGCCCTGCACCCCATGGGAGACCAGGAGAAGTACCTGGCTCCTGCCTTCGGATTAGCACGGTGCACCGGCCGCAGCACACCAGCCGTGGCGGCCATTGGAGGGTGAACCAACGGCAAAAGGAAGACCTTTCTCTCTGTCTCTCTCTCTCTCACTATCCACTCTGCCTGTCAAAAAAAAAAAAATCCTGATTGACTTCTACAACCTTGTGTTTGCAAAGCTTCCAACAAGGGCAGGAGGAGGGGAATGTGAACCTGCAGGCACCCCAGAGCCTGCACAGCCCCGTGGTTGCCACGGGCTCCCTCCCCGGAGGCCCCACAGCAGGATCACACCTGGTGTGCGCGGTGGGCGGTGACCTCTCCACAGCATCAGGCTCCAGGTTCAACCTCAGACCTGCCTGCATACCCGCTGCTTTGGGGGTGGGGGGACCAGGACACCCGCTTTGCTTCCTCTCCTTCATGGGGAGTCAACCCTGGTTCCGCTGACCTGTGTGCCCCCCACCCCCAGCACTGGGTCTGGCTCTGAGAAGCCCCCTCGGTGCCCAGTCTTGGAGCTCCGGGCCGGGCGCCCAGCCCCGCACGGCCTCCCAGAGCTGCTGCAGCCTGCAGGTGTCCCTGTGCGTTCTCCCTGTGCACAACCCTTGGTGTGGGCCTGCGAGGGCTCGGCACCCCTGTGTGCTTCCCAGTGTTGATGAAGATTCTGTCTGAGGGTTGCAGGTTGCTCTGATGGGAATTCAGGGATGTTCAGTAGTGACCTTTAACCCCCCATGTCCATGCCTCCAGTTTGTGTCTCAGATGACCCTGGAGGCCACGCAGCAGGGGCCCTGCAGCAGAGCTGGGCTGGGGAAGGTGGGGGCCGCGAGGGGCGGGAGCGCCAATGCTGCTGAGATGCCGCAGCTCCTGACTGGGTAGGAAGAGCATAGGTGGGCTACGGAAGCCCAGGCTGGGTGGCCACTCCAGCCCTGGACCTGGTCATCGGCTCAACAAATACACCCGCACTCACCCCACTCCCCGATGGCCTCACTTGCCTGGGACGCTTGGGTAAGACTGTCAGTCCTCTGCTGTTTGTTTTTCCTTCGTGGAGTGCCTACTGTACGTTTTCAGGTTGTACCACCGTGGGTGTTAGAAGTCAGCTCTGCTGGGCCAGCGTAGTGGTGTACCAAGCCTGTGATGCCGGGATCCCGCACGTGCATTGGTTTGAGTCCCGGCTGCTCCACTTCTGATCCAGCTCCCTGCTAATGGCTGGAGAAAGCAGCAGAAGATGGCCCAAGTGCTTGCGCCCCTGGCCCCCACAGGGGAGCCCTGGATGAAGATCCAGGCTCCTCTGGCTTTAGTCTGGCCCAGCCCTGACCATTGCAGGTCCTGGGGAATGAACCAGTGGATGGAAGATCGATCTCCCTCTTTATCTGTAACTCTGATTTTTCAAGTAAAATAAATAGGTCTTTTTTTTTTTTTTTTAAGTCAGCTCTGTGCTGAAGGGTCTGTAAGGGGCGACCGGCAGTGTTGGCAGCTTTCTTCCCTGGAATCCCCGTTCGGCTCGCCGGCACACTTACGCCTCCGCGTCCCAGTGGCCCTGCGCTGCTCGCTTGCACCGCCCTCCGTGCCGGTGAACTCATTTTGCTGATGTCCTTTAAGTTGATTAATTGATGGTGACCTTTGAATTAAAAGACCGTATTTCTTGATTCTCACATGCATATTTTTCACCTTGAGCGTTCTGAAAGCTGAATGCAGCGTGTAATTGATGGGTGCTTTTAACACCATCTCTCTTTCTTCTTGTGAAAAGCTGTTAATAACCAGGCGGCGCATCGCACAGTTGATGGCACCCGAGAGCCGGGGAACCCGCATGCTCCCCGTGCCGCCGCGCAGGGTGGCCAGTGGCCAAGGCCTCACGGGCGTCATGCAGTCCAGCAAAGGAAAGTCCCAACAAGAAGCCTCACCGAAATGCGCTGCCACTACCTCGTTTTCTTCTTTTATTTGCTGGCTTTTGTAGGATTTTCTGGTCTCCTTGCTCACCAGTCCCGGGTGAACCTGCAGTCACCGTGGTCTCACCCCTTCTTGCCTCCCGGGCCTGGGGGTTTTCATGAGTGTTTTTGGGGACGCAGTGTGTAGTGAGCCGACCACTCAGAAGCAGACGTTGGGAAGAGGCCAGCGCTCACCCAGGGAGGAGCCTCTGCCTGTAGATGAAGGGAAAAGATCAAACCTGCTCCTTCACCCAGGAAAAGGCACAATGCTCTGTGCAGGGCCCAAGTGAGGCTTTTAGGTTCCCCTCGCCCCCTCTCCCCCGAAGGGTGGCTCCTTTTTTCCTTAATGAACTGAGCGATGAGGGAAGGCAGAGGGTGAGTATCCCGGCCCTCGGTGTTGGCGCAGTCTCCTGTGTGGTGTGGCCGCACGCTGGCCGTGGCAGTGTGGCAGGCCCGGGGTGCTGCCGAGGCTGTTTGCTCTCTGGTCTCCAATTCGGGCCGAGGGTTTTGAGAAGCAGATGCCCAGGCTCCCCGTCTGGAAAGAGACGAGCGCCAGCAGGAAGAGCCATGGCGCCGCTGCTTCTGGCGGTGCGCCCTTTCCTGCTTGGAGTCTGGTGCTGGCTCACGTGCGCTCACTCCGCCTTTGGAGCAGGGAAGACAGGGCTCATTGTGCTGGGAGGAAGGGTAACGGGAGGGCAAACGTGGCGCCCTGAGAAGACTCCGCCTCCGGGGGCGGCAAGGAGGTGGAGGTGGCAGGGCTGTGGGTGCCCCGCCCAGAGGCCACCCAGGGCCCAGTGCACCTCGCACGGGGGAGGCTCCAGGGGACAACCCTGCCCACAGCAGCACTCCACCCGCCTCCTCTCCATGCCTGTGCATGCGCTCCTCTCTGAGTTATTGCCTGTGTCTCTGCACCACTCCCAGCCCACCCTGCACACAGCTGCCAGGTTAATTTTCTTAACGACTTTGCTCCTGGGACTCGTTTGCTCCGACAGCTGCGGTGGCCCCCGGTGCCTTTGGAATGAAGCAGAGCCATCCTCCGCAGGCCTTGCGGGCGCTCCCCAGTCAGGCCCTCACGGGAACCCACGACTCCACATCTCTGAGCACCTCTGTGTCCCTAACACCTGCCTGGCGCCTGGCAGTAAATCTATGCTTATTGAAAGAAACGGAGCGCATCTGGCCGTTAGAAACAGAGAAGCACGTTCTGTTGATCCGTGCTTTGCCTCTCAGGGTGAATTGCCGTTTTTTTCAAGATGTATTTATTGTATTTGAAAGCGAGAGGTGGGTGAGGGAATCTTCCATCCGCCTAAGCACTTGGTCCACTGCTTTCCCAGGGAGCTGGATCGGAAGTAGAGCAGCAGGAGCTCAAACGGGTGCCCATATGGGATGCTGGCATCCCAGCCAGCGGCTTAACCTGCTAAGCTACAACGCCAGCCCCTAAATCAGCATTTTCAACTCTCCCTAAGCTCCCCAATGATGGTATCTCTTTCGCCTGAATCTTCCTGGCTTATTGCTTCTGACTTGATAAGCGGAGTTGTCCTAACCCGGCCCGCTGGTGCTTCCCCAGGAAGCGCCTTCCTTCTCAGCTCCACGTGGGCCTTTGTTGCCGCTTTCCTCGCTCCCCGACGGGGGCTGTGACTGCCAGCACCGTGATGTCCCAGCCCTCCTTCCAAGATGCCCCCAGAATGGGCTCCTTCATAAACGATTCCCAGAGGGTGGCAAGGGGACCTCTCGTTCCTTTCCGTGTCTCTGTCTCGCCGCTGCCACCTGCTGTGGGACACTTGGCACGCGGAGCCTCGAGCTGCCCACACCCCACAAAACAACTGTCTGGAGCCTTGCTCCTCGGCCTGCACGAGACCAGCGCTGTGGGCTGCCTTGGGCGCACAGAAGGGCTGCGAGGACTCACAGGCGCCGTCCAGCCTGGTCACCTTCTCACCCGAGAGAGGACGAGCTGTCGGTCTGAAGTCCCACAGCCCCAGTCTCTGGACTGTCCACCCTGGATTTGCTCCTGGGGGAGGGGAGTTACTCCCTCTAGTAACATTTACCTATTTATCTGAAAGCCAGGTACACAGGGGCAGAGAGACAGAGTTAGAGAAAGATCTTCCATCTGGTTCACTCCCAAATGCCACCACTGCCAGGCCAGGCTGAACCTGGGACCCAGGAACTCCATCCAGGTCCCCCACATGGGTGCAGGAGCCCAAGCACTTGGGCCATCTTCTGCTGCTTTCCCAGGCATATTAGCAGGGAGCTGGATAGGAAGTGGAGCAGCCGGGACTCGAACCAGTGTTCATATGGGATGCTAGCATTGCATGTGTGGTGATTTCTGCTACTGACCAGTAAGAGAGACTGTCCTTAAAAAACCAATAACCAATACCATCATTATTATAAAGGGTGAGCAGAGTTGTCAGGACATACAACCTCGGTTCCAGAGTGTGAAGGAGCACTGCTGCCGTGCAGCTATTTATCACGATGATCTTGATAAATCTGTTTGATCTTAATAACAGATAAAAATATGCTTTGAAGTAACTCCAGTTTGTGAAAGGGAAGGAAGCTGTGTCCTTTGTAAGTCAGGGAGCACCCTGAGGTAAAGAAATCTGTGAAACCTCTGTCAAGAGCTGCGGGTACAGAATGCGTGGCAGTGACGTGCTGCCAGTCACGCCGCGTGTCCCGTTCATGGGACTGGCTCTGTGTCAGGCTGATGCTGGCAGGACTTAGGCAGGGCTGTCCCAGGTGGCTCCTGGACAGGCGCGTGCCTTGCTGTGGCATTGTTCAGACACAGAATGTGAAGGTGTCCCATCAGTGAACGGACGGGGCGGGGACACACGGCCGTCTCGGCAGGAGAGACCAGAGCCAGCAAGGAGCTCTAGGTATGGACTGAGCCTGGGCCGGGGTGAGCCCGGTTCCTGGAGGCTGAGTCTGAGACCCAGATCAGAACACGCGTGTGCAAGTGCGTGTGCGTGTGCGTGTGTGTGTACATGTAGGTGATGACCAGAAGTTCTGCTGGACCAGGATTCCTGCTTACAAAAACCAGTGGGCAAATGTTGCTGGCTCTTCTGTCTGTTTCCCTGTTGTGACAACCAAGGAAAGAAAAGCCGTAAATAGAATGCCCACGGCTCCACTTGCGTGCAGGGACCCGGAAGGCGGGAATTGACAACATCGATGCAGGGGTGTGTGCGAGGAGCCTGGGAGCTGCGAGAGGGTTCAGTTCCAAGGTGCCGCCCCCTCGGGGTGAGGTTGCTTGTCAGCGGCCCACTCTGGCTGGGCCGCACCCCTGCCCTGGCCCTCCGACCTCTGACCTCACAGACTTCCGTCTACAGAGCGTGGCCCTCACCGAGGTCGACGTTTGAGGCCAAGGCTGAGGCGCATGGGGTGCGTCCCTGTCTGCCCCTGTATTTCCGCTCTGAATCTCCCACGATCCTCTAATCTCCCAGCAAGCCATCGGTAAAATCTGGGCCCCTTCTTAGGTATGTGATGGCTTTAGAAACTTCATGGAAACAGCTGAAAAGCCAAGTTTAATTCGGCACGGGGACTTGTAAACCCATGCGTGGTCTTTGCATAATATATTTTTCCACAGGCTTTTTGAAAACGCTTTGTATGCTTGGATTTTAGTGTTTTTTTTTTTTTTTTTTTTTTTTTTTTGCACCGAAATAAGCTTATGTTTTAATTCCGTTTCCCACAGGTTTGCGGTACCTTGTCTTTGGCGAGTGAGCACTTCCTGCGGTCTGTGGGCTGCCTGTTCACTGGGCTGATCGTGTCTTTTGCTGTGCACGGATGTTCAGCTGGATAGCCTCCCACTTTTCAATGTTTGTTTCTGATGCCTGAGCCTCTGACATCTGAAAATGTTACTGCCAAGGCCGGTAAAGAGTGTTTCCCTGTAGCAGCTTTAAGTTTCAAGTCTCACATTTAGGTCTTTCATCTGTCAAAATTAATTTTTTTTTAATTTTCATTTTATCTGAAAGGCAGAGAGAGATCCTTCATTGGCTGGTTTGCTCTCTGAATGCCCATAATAGTCTCAGCTGTGCCAGACTAAAGCCAGGAGCCTGAGACTCCATCCATCCAGACCTCCCATGTGGGTGATGGGGACCCAAATACTTGAGCCATGACGTGCTGCCTCCCAGAGTGGGCGTCAGCAGGACGCTTGACCAGGAGTGGGGCTGGGACGTGACCCGGTCTCTCCAGTGTGGGAGGCAGGCATCCCGAATGCTGGCCAAACGCCCACCCTGGAATTGCTGGTTTGTGTATGGTGTCAGATAGAGTGCAATGTCATTTTTCATACGTGGATTGATACTGAGTTTTCCTAATACCATTTCTCCAAGAGACTGTCCTTCTTTGTGTGTTGCTGGTGGGCCAGTATCAAAATACCCGAGTCTATATTCTTGAGTTTGTTTCTGGGTCCTGGGTCTGTCACACTGGTATTTGCGTCTATTTCTATGCCAGAACCATATTGTTTACCCTGCTGTAGCTTTATAGTGTATTTTGAAGTTATAAGACACTCATGGGGCCAGCGCTGTGGTGTAGTGGGTAAAGCCACCACCTGCAGTGCCAGCATCCCGTACGGGTGCCGGTTCAAGTCCCTCTGCTCCACTTCCGATCCAGCTCTCTGCTATGACCTGGGAAAGCAGTGGAGGATGGCCCAAGTCCTTGGGCCCCTGCACTCACGTGGGAAGACCTGGAGGAAGCTCCTGACTCCTGGCTTTGGATCTGTGCAGCTCCAGCTGTTGTGGCCAGTTGCGGAGTGAACCAGTAGATGGAAGACCTCTTTCTCTCCCTCTCTTTCTCTGCCTCTCCTTCTCTCTCTGTGTAACTCTGACTTTCAAATAAATAAATAAATATTTTTTTAAAAAGAAACTCATACAACTCAGTAGCAAACAACAGATAAGCTGACTTGAAACGTGGAAAGGGCTTGAACAGACATTTTCCCTGAAAAGGCGTCACTCGTCATCAGGAAAATGCAGGTCACAGCATCGCCTCACGTCTGTCCGCACGGCCGCCGTGAAGGAGGCAAGAGGGCACGTGCCCACGAGAGCGCGGGCCTGAAAGGGTGGACTTTTTTTTTTTTTTTTGACAGGCAGAGTGGACAGTGAGAGAGAGAGACAGAGAGAAAGGTCTTCCTTTGCCGTTGGTTCACCCTCCAATGGCCGCCATGGCCAGCGCGCTGCGGCCGGCGCACCGTGCTGATCTGATGGCAGGAGCCAGGTGCTTCTCCTGGTCTCCCATGGGGTGCAGGGCCCAAGCACCTGGGCCATCCTCCACTGCACTCCCTGGCCACAGCAGAGAGCTGGCCTGGAAGAGGGGCAACCGGGACAGAATCCGGCGCCCCGACCGGGACTAGAACCCGGTGTGCCGGCGCCACAAGGCGGAGGATTAGCCTAGTGAGCCGCGGCGCCAGCCTGAAAGGGTGGACCCTTTTACACCGGGAGTGCAAACCGCCCTGCAGCCAGTACGGAAAGCCCTCGGAGGGTCCTCAAAACATTGGAAGAGTGCAATTTCCTCGTGACTAACCCTTTGTTGGGTGCAGGCCCCGAAGAAATGAAGTATTCTCTCCACTCCAGCGCAGTTCACAACAGCCGACGCACGGGAGGAGACCCGATGCCCACCCACGGGTGAATGCAGGAGAAACTGGGGCGTCCTGGCCATGAGCGACACGGGAAGGGAGCGTTCTGCCACGTGGAATGAGAGAGACGTTGCGGCCTCGCTGACATGCAGGCCCTCGGAGGGGAGAGTAGAATGTGGTCCCGGGGGCGGGAGGCAGAGGGGATGGGAGAAGCTGTCGGAGGGCCAAGCACCTGGTTGGTCGCCAGGTACTGCAGACCGGAAACACTCTGGGGGTACACTTGGGGGCTCAACCACACACACACCGGAGGCGACGGACGTGTGAATTCACCCACGGCAGTGACGATTTCATTGTGTTTGCTTGTCAGACCGTGAGTACACCTCCGATTTATACATCATACATGCACTTAGCAAGTATGCGGCCAAGCACTGAGCCCAGTTCTGTGAGACAGTGCACGGTGTAGGGCACACTCCCTGTCCTCAGGAAGCCACAGTGTGGTGGAGGAGGTGGAATTAGACTTGTCCAAACTAATACCCTATCAGGCGCTGCTCAGCGTATGATTTATCATCAGATTAATTAGCCCTGCTCTGATTACATGGTTCCCCTCTCATTTCACTCCATCTAACTGCAGATCTACTCGTGTCCTCACCTATCTGCCACACTGTAAGCTGCAAGAAGACAGCAACCGCATCTCTTTAGAAATTTGACTTCCCAGCTCCTAATCCAGCCCTGGGAACGTCTGAAGCAGCCTGTGAGTGAACAAATGAGCGAATCAAAGAAACAAGGGATCAGTCCAGGGCGGGATGGTTAGGAAGGAGAACTGCAGGGCCCGGGGTCTGCACTGCTGTGAAGGCGATGCAGGCAGGGATACACATGGCCCATTCATGGCAGCTGCGTGCAGGGTGGAGAAGCAGCCAGTGGGTGGGACGCCTGCTGCTCGCTGGTGGAAACCAGTGGAGACAAGCTGCTGCCTGCATGGCGCCGCGTAGCCTGTGAGACAAACGTGGTGACTGGCAGGTGCAGTCGAGAAAGCCCGCCGGAATCGGTGCTTGATTACTTCCCCCTGAAGTGTTCCCAGCCATCCGTGGTTCCGTGACACCCCTCAGATACACACATCTGTGGATGCTCAGGTCCCTGGTGTAAGATGGGCCAGCATTCCTAGAGCTTGCAGGTAACCTGTGCAGGTCTCTACACACTGTGAGTCGGCTCTGGGTGACTTACAGACCTACAGGACACATTCCGTGTGAGTCATCATCACACTGTTCTGTTTGGGGGATGCTGAACATACTCAGCACAGACGCAGCTTTCTTTGATACTTTCCATCTGCATGGGTGAGGGAGTGGATGCAGAGCCCTTGGATGGGGGAGGGAAATGCAGTTCTCGTTGCCTTAAAGTCTCCATTGGCCGCACAAAACTCAGCCCTTGGTCACTCTGCAGTGGCGCTTGGTTTCCTTGCGGATGTGTTGTCCTGAACCCAGTCTCCACACCCGTGGTCCACACCTGCTGAGCTGCAGGCCCCTACAGCCCATTGTCCACACCTGAGCTACAGGCCCCCCCACACCATTGTCCACACCTGAGCTGCAGGCTCCCCCACACCATTGTCCACACCTGAGCTGCAGGCCCCCACACACCATTGTCCACACCTGAGCTGCAGGGCCCCACAGTCCATCGTCCACACCTGAGCTACAGGCCCCCCCACACCATCGTCCACACCTGAGCTGCAGGGCCCCACAGTCCATCGTCCACACCTGACCTACAGGCCCCCCCCACACCATCATCCACACCTGAGCTGCAGGGCCCAACAGTCCATCGTCCACACCTGAGCTGCAGGGCCCCACACACCATTGTCCACACCTGAGCTACAGGCCCCCCCACACCATCGTCCACACCTGAGTTGCAGGGCCCCACACACCATCATCCACACCTGAGCTGCAGGGCCCCACAGTCCATCGTCCACACCTGAGCTGCAGGCCCCTACAGCCCATCGTCCACACCTGAGCTGCAGGGCCCCACACACCATCGTCCACACCTGAGCTGTAGGCCCCCACACACCATCGTCCACACCTGAGCTGTAAGCCCCCCCCCCACACCATCATCCACACCTGAGTTGCAGGCCCCCACACACCATCATCCACAACTGAGCTGTAGGCTCCCCCACACCATCATCCACACCTGAGCTGCAGGGCCCCACACACCATCGTCCACACCTGAGCTGCAGGCCCCACACACCATCGTCCACACCTGAGCTGCAGGCCCCCCACACCATTGTCCACACCTGAGCTGCAGGCCCCCCCACACCATCGTCCACACCTGAGCTGCTGGCCCCCCCACACCATCGTCCACACCTGAGCTGCAGGCTCCCGCACACCATCGTCCACACCTGAGCTGTAGGCCCCCACACACTATTGTCCACACCTGAGTTGCAGGCCCACAGCCCATCATCCACACCTGAGCTGCAGGCCTCCCACAGTCCATCGTCCACACCTGAGCTGTAGGCCCCCACACACCATCGTCCACACCTGAGCTGCAGGGCCCCACAGTCCATCGTCCACACTTGAGCTGTAGGCCCCCACACACCATCGTCCACACCTGAGTTGCAGGCCCACAGCCCATCATCCACACCTGAGCTGTAGGCCCCCCACAGTCCATCGTCCACACCTGAGCTGCAGGCTCCCACAGTCCATCGTCCACACCTGAGCTGTAGGCCCCCCACACCATTGTCCACACCTGAGCTGCAGGCCCACAGCCCATCATCCACACCTGAGCTGTAGGCCGCCCACACCATTGTCCACACCTGAGTTGCAGGCCCACAGTCCATCGTCCACACCTGAGCTGCAGGCCCCCACACACCATCGTCCACACCTGAGCTGTAGGCCCCCCACACACCATTGTCCACACCTGAGTTGCAGGCCCACAGCCCATCATCCACACCTGAGCTGCAGGCTGCCCCGGCACCCCATTGTCCACACCTGCTGAGCTGCAGGCCCCCCTTCTTGCGGCCCCTCTTGCCTGCACCTGGGCAGAGACCGCCTCTCCAGGCAGCTCCTCCCACTCACTGGCACTTTGGTCCCCTGGCCCTGCCCTGGTATCATTTCCTCAGGAGCTGGTCCCTGTGCTGGGGCTGGGGAAGCAGCCCCCCGCCGTGTCCCCGTAACACTTGGGCACAGTTTTTGTAGTAGGGAACCTTAGTAACTGTTCAGCTGTATGGCCTCGGCTGACGCCCAGACTTCATGGTCGAAAGCCAGCATAGACTTTGCTTCCTACTCTCTGTTAAGTCTCACTGTTTCTGTATGTCTCAGAGCACAGGACTCATTTACAGTTTTTAATCATCTTAGCTAATAACTTTCTCACACTAAAAATGGAGCAATGACTGCCACCAAACCACAATGCACTTGTGCATTTAATTCACTGAAGGTGATCGCAAAGCAGAATCATTTGGTGGCATAGAAACATGTTAAAGTGACTCCTGGTTCTCTTTAAGATATCAAAGGTGGGGGGACATTTGCCATAGCAGCTGGATGCCTCCTGGGACATCCCACGCTGGAGTACCTTGGTTCAAATCCCAGCTGTGCTCCAAATCCCGGCTTCCTGCTAATGCAGACCCTGAGAGGCAGCAGGTGGTGACTTGAGCATTTGGGCTCCCACTGCCGTCAGGGAGACCTGGTGGGATTCCTGGCTCCTGGTTCAGGTTGGCCCAGCCTGGGCCATTGTAGGCATTCGGGAGTGAACTAGCAGGTGGAGGAGCTCTGTCTCTGCTAAAAAAGCCAAACAAAAAAACTACAAAAAACAAAACCCCAAAAATCTCACAAATGGAATGTGGCTATGATAAGATTAGCAAGGATGCATTCTTTTGTTAATAAAAGAAATACAGGTAAATATGCGGTTTAGAATGTTGTATTTGGAAGTTTGCGCACTTGCTAATGTTTCTTCTCTGTGGACCAGCACTGGAGGAGGACGTTGATTCTGTGTTGGGGTTTGCACGATGCAGAGCACAGGGGCACACGTGTGAGGACACGAGAGCCGCAGGGGCTGGCTGGGAGTGTGGGTCCCCTGGGGATGGGGAGACACTGACCTGCCCTGTTAGCTGCCTGTCTCTCAGGGAGGCCGGGGTGATCTCTGCAGAGGCCGGGGCCTGGAGGCAGCAGTGAGCGCTCCACTAGTGACAGGAGACGGGCCCAGGAATCAACAGATGAAGGCCGCGGTGTCTCGTGTGGGACCCGCGTCCGTGCCTGCCTCCAGGTGACCTGCATGCTCCTCCGGTGTGCTCAGTGCAGCGACGGCTCGTTTCTCGTTGCACACGCCGGAGGGGGACGGGCATTGCAGTCATCTTTCCGTCTCAGCTGGCGGCCAGGGGACCAGGTGTCCCTCCCTGGCTCCAGGGCTTCGTCTCGTTTGCATAACAACCTGCTGCCCTCGGCATGTCCAGAAGGCTCCTGGCTGAGGCTGCAGAGGGGAGCAGGCACCAGGAACGTGCAGGGACCCTCAGTCCACGGGGAAGGATCGGAGTTCTGGCCTTGAAAAAGGGGTTCCCATGCGCACTGCACTCGGCGTCAGGGAGGGGTGGGCCCGTCTCTGCTGAGGTGCTGTGGGGCGCACACACGGACACACGTGCACACTCACTGGCTCTGACATGCACGCACATGAGACTCACCCTCTCACCTGCAGCCACACTCGTGCACACACCTTCACACACATGCACACGTTCACACACGATCTGAAGAAAGCGTTTGCATTAAGGTTCCTCCTAGACCCTCGGTGAGTGTGGTTTCTTCTCACTGAGACAGAACCCTGGCGAGCGAGGGTGCAGGTGTGTCTGTAGTCCGCCCTCCTGTGAAAGCCGGTGAAACCTCCGCCCTGAGCAGTTCCTGCTGGCCCTGGCCTCGAAGCTGGGGAGGCCAGTGAGGGTGCTGGGACTTGCATGCCCTGACAATGCCATCCGTTGTTTTCATGATTATGCCTAAAAGGGGGATTGAAATGTGTGATGGGGGAGTTTGGGTGGGGAGCAGCCCAGGGAAGACCCAGGCTTTCACTTGAGGGCTCACCGGAGGCATGCTCCGTGGGGAGCCTGTTCTGCTGGGTGCAGCTGGGGACATCCAACCTTGGCCTTGGCCTTGGCCTGCAGCTCCCCGCAGGACACTCAGAGAACGGACAGAGTCAGACGCAGCCGGGCTCCGTGGGCCGGGGCTGGAGGAGGGCCTGGCAGTCTGCTTAGTGAGGGGCTGGGGAGCTCTTGAGAACAGCAGGCATGTGGGCTGTGGCACTCTGGTCGCTTCTCGGCTTTGCACTCAGGCTGGAGCTGTGGTGTGCGGCTTGAGTGGCCCCCAGACTTAGGCTGCAGACCCCCTGGTGAGGGGCGAGGGGGGACCTTTCAGAGGTGAGTAGGGTTTGATGAAGTCCCGAGGGTGAAGCCTTATGATTGAATCCTGGTGGCTGCCTTTTATTTTTAAGATTTATGTATTTATTTGAAAGGCAGAGTGATGGGGACAGAGAAAGAGATTGATTTTTCCACCCGCTGGTTCACTCCCTGGATGGCCATGAGAGGCAGGGCTAGGCCAGGCCAAAGCCAGGAGCCTGGAGCTCCATCCGGTCTCACACGGGTGGGCAAGCACTTGGGCCATCTGCTGCTGCTTTCCCGGGTGCATTAGCAGGCAGATGGATTGGGAGTGGAGCAGCCAGGATTTGAATCATCGCTCCAATACAGGATGCAGCGTGGCACCACAGCGCGGGCCCAAATCCTGGTAGGTTTTCAAGAAGAGGGAGAGACAGACAGAGGCAGGCACGGGTTCTCTGTCTCTCGCTGTCTGACACCCCATGCTGACCCTAGCGCCGTCAGCCAGAAACCTTCAGCGGGTGAGACCCCTACACCTTGCATCATGGGAATCGTGAGCCAATAGAAGCCTCCTTTCTTTATTAAGTAGCCTGCCTCAGCTACTTTGTTACAGCTAAAAACAAACCAGGAACACAACAGACTGATATATGCATCAGTGGGACTTTGGCCGTGGACTCGTGTCCTGCGCCAGTGTGCTGAGGCAGCCTAACTTGGCAACGCGGTCCTGAATTTGGTGGTGGTCTCAGCTCATTCGCTGCGTCGCCCTGTGGTCCTGGAAGACTTGATTCCCAGAGACTCGTTTTCCCCATCTGCAAAACCGCGTGCCGTTCACTCCGCTCGATTGTCACAAGGAATGGAAATCAATTACCGCCCGACACATGGGCAGTGCTCCATGAATGGCAGCTGTTGGTGGCATATAATTAGACATGCAGTATTTCCATCTGTTCCTCTGCACCTAGCAGGTCCCGGGCAAGGCCAGGATCTGAGGGCACAAAAGCAGCTGAGACAGCACGGCTAACCTCAGACGACGTCTCAGATCAGGTCTAACAATTCATCGTATGAAAAGTAGAGCCGTGAACTTCCCACTTGCACTTCCTTTTAAGCACCTATCAGATGGCGGTGTCTTACCTGTAGACTTTGCCCTTCTCTTTAGTTCTTTAGGAGACTGGAGAAGCCTCAGCCGAGAACTGATGGTGCATATTTTCCCCCATCTTTGACACGCGTGGGGCACGGCGTGAGCCCTGGAGGGTCCCCGCTGTGCCCGTCTGTGACACGGCTCGGGGGCAGCCTCCTGGACTGCGGAGCGGGGCACAGGCACGGCCTTGGCCCCACTGCGGGGGCTGAGATCCAGCATTCACCCTCCAGTCTTGTAAGAGACCCCTGAGGGTGCTGCCTTCAGTCCATCCTGCACCTCGCCACGAGGGTGCGTGAACTCGCCGCCATCATTTCACGCTCCTGCCCGAGCCCTGGGCAGCGGCTGGCTGCTGCCACTCCCCGCAGGCTGGCCTCCGCCACCTTTCAGGTGTGCCTCTGCCTGTGGCCCCGCCCCGGGAACCTGCTTCTGCCCCACTCTTGGCTTCCTGCAGCACCCTTCCGAGTCCTGGCACAGGGAAGCCTCTCCGAGGCTCTCCACTCCTCCAGACCACTCCGGGCAGTGCTCTCTGGAAGGAGGCCTTGGGTCCCTTGCCCGCATGTCCACAACACAGCGAGGTGAGAGCGTGCTGGGTTTCCCAGCGTCTCCCATCCTGGAGCAGTGCTGGATGGCAGTGACGTAGACGGAGGGCGGGAGTCAAGTTCTCACTGACTGCAGTCCGCTGTGCGATGTGTTTCTGCCAATGCCTGCCATGGCCACTCCCTGCTGTGGTCAGCTCGCCCTGCCCTGGTCACACCACCTGCCCTGATCAGATCACTTGTCCTGGTCACACCAACACCAACTACCCTGGTCACACTACCTGTCCTAGTCGTCCCACCTGCCCTGGTCACACAGCCTGCTCTGGTCACACAGCCTGCCCTGGTCACCCCACCCTGACCTGGTCGCTCCACCCTGCCCTGGTCATACCACCCTGCCCGGGTCACACCACCTGCCTTGGTTACACCGCCTGCCCTGGTCACACCGCCTGCCCTGGTCACCCCAGCCTGCCCTGGTAACCCCACCTGCCCTGGTCACCCCACCCTGACCTGTCCTGGTCACACCACCTGTCCTGGTCACACCGCCTGCCCTGGTCACTCCACCTGCCCTGGTCACTCCACTCTGACCTGTCCTGGTCACAGTACCTGTCCTGGTCGTCCCACCTGCCCTGGTCACACCACCTGCCCTGGTCGCTCCACCTGCCCTGGTCACCCCACCTGCCCGGGTCACACTACCTGCTCTGGTTATACCACCTGCCCTGGTCACACCGCCTGCCCTGGTCACTCCACCTGCCCTGGTCACCCCACCCTGACCTGCCCTGGTCACTCCACCTGTCCTGGTCACCCCAGCCTGCCCTGGTCACACCGCCTGCCCTGGTCACCCCAGCCTGCCCTGGTCAGTCCACCTGCCCTGGTCACCCCAGCCTGCCCTGGTCACCCCAGCCTGCCCTGGTCACACCGCCTGCCCTGGTAACCCCACCTGCCCTGGTCACACCACCTGCCCTGGTCACCCCAGCCTGCCCTGGTAACCCCACCTGCCCTGGTCACACCACCTGCCCTGGTCACCCCAGCCTGCCCTGGTCACACCACCTGCCCTGGTCACCCCAGCCTGCCCTGGTCACACCACCTGCCCTGGTCACCCCAGCCTGCCCTGGTCACTCCACCTGCCCTGGTCACACCACCTGCCCTCGTCACCCCAGCCTGCCCTCGTCACTCCACCTGCTGTGGCTTCCCCGCCCTTGTTTGGAAAGAGCTGTGCAGAGAGCACCGAGGAGCCTGTCACTGAATGTGGGAGGCCTGTGGTTTCCCTATCTTGTTATTTTACCCGTGGCCACCAAATCTGTGGCTCTCGGGGGGCTGAGGTGTGGTAATCAAAATAACAGCCCCGGAGTAGTCCCCTGCACAGCCTCATCTGGAGGCTGGAGTCTGCGTGTCTGCAGCTCCAACGCGTCTGTGAGGGCTGCCAGAAACAGCTGCCTCTCTGAGCCCACGAGCCGCCACTCAGACACTGGTCACTGACCGGGGTTCCTGTGATCACTCCAGGCAGCCTCCGCCCAGGGAGCGTGGGCTGGGGTCTACTTGGGTGGAAGAAGGGGAAAATGATCCTTGTGCTCACACTATTCTGAGTGCATTACTGCCCTCCAGTCTGCAGTCAGCCACACCAGGAAGCCACGCCTAAATTAAGCCTTGGCTATCGTGCACCGAAGTTTTAGGAAGAAAAAAGCAAAGCGAAAGAAAAATGTGCTGGACACAGGCGAAAGAATAAAGACTGCTCAGCCGGAAGAGTAAAGCAAGCAGATGGACTTTGCAGGAACACCGGACAGCAGAGTCACCTGGAACACAGTACCCTGGAAGAAAGCAAACCTAGAACAGAGCCCATCTGCCACGAAGCTCACCTGGGAGGCAGTGCACGGGGAACACAGCTCCCCTGGGAGGCAGTGCACGGGGAACACAGCTCCCCTAGGACACAGCCCCCCTGGGAGGGAGCCCCCCTGGGACACAGCCCCCCGGGACACAGCTCACCTGGGACACAGCTCACCTGGGACACAGCCCCCCTGGGACACAGCCCCCCTGGGACACAGCCCCCCTGGGACACAGCTCACCTGGGACACAGCCCCCCTGGGACACAGCCCCCCCGGACACAGCTCCCCCGGGACACAGCTCCCCTGGAACACAGCCCCCCTGGGAGGGAGCCCCCCTGGGACACAGCCCCCCGGGACACAGCTCACCTGGGACACAGCTCACCTGGGACACAGCCCCCCTGGGACACAGCCCCCCTGGGACACAGCTCACCTGGGACACAGCTCACCTGGGACACAGCCCCCCTGGGAGGGAGCCCTCCGGGACACAGCTCCCCCGGGACACAGCTCCCCTGGGACACAGCCCCCCGGGACACAGCTCCCCTGGGACACAGCTCCCCCGGGACACAGCTCCCCTGGGACACAGCCCCCCGGGACACAGCTCCCCTGGGACACAGCTCCCCTGGGACACAGCCCCCCTGGGACTCAGCTCACCTGGGACACAGCCCCCCTGGGACACAGCTCACCTGGGACACAGCTCACCTGGGACACAGCCCCCCTGGGACACAGCTCCCCTGGGACACAGCTCCCCCGGAACACAGCTCCCCCGGGACACAGCTCCCCCGGGACACAGCCCCCCGGGACACAGCTCCCCTGGGACACAGCTCCCCTGGGACACAGCCCCCCTGGGACTCAGCTCACCTGGGACACAGCCCCCCTGGGACACAGCTCACCTGGGACACAGCTCACCTGGGACACAGCCCCCCTGGGACACAGCTCCCCTGGGACACAGCCCCCCTGGGACACAGCTCCCCCGGGACACAGCTCCCCTGGGACACAGCCCCCCTGGGACACAGCCCCCCTGGGAGGGAGCTCACCTGGGACACAGCTCCCCTGGGACACAGCTCACCTGGCAGTGCACGGGAGGCAGTACTCCCACGGGATGCTCTGCGGAGAACTCAGATTCTGCACACCTCCTTCATGTCTTTGGTCAGCCAGGCAGACTCAAGGCAGAAGTTGGAATCTGTCCTCTCTTGGGGGGGTCCCCTCTCCCCGTTCACAGCCACACAAGGGTGACACTCAGTGGGGGAAGGGGCGCGAGGGGACGCAGGCGCATGTGGTCCTGATAGCCCCTCCCAGTGACGCAGGCTCAGCTGGGCTTGGCAGGAGGCGTAGCTCTGTGTTCCCAGGTGTGAGTCTGTGATGCACGCCGGCTCCCACAGTCCCTGGGCAGGGGCAACGAGGGGAAACCTGGGAAGTTCGGGGCGCTTCCAGGGCACATGGGGGTGTCTGTGAGGCTGGAGCCCCCACCATGGCAGTGTCTCCCCTAGTGAAGTCCCTTGAACAGGATTTGGCTTTGGGGGAGGGGTCTCGTTTCTCTGGTCCATGACGGTGGAGTGCTCTGGCTTCTGGGGCGTCACACGGTGTGGCTCACTGACCTCGATGCAGCACTATTTTTGTGTTGTGCCTGGACAACCTTCAAGGCTGACTGGTGGGGCCTGGCAGCATGTCCCCACGGCTCCCAGGTCTTCCACAGGCACGTTGGGAGCGTCTAGGAGAAAGGCCTGAGGTTCAGCTGAGGTTTGCCTCCCGGCGGCTCTGACCAGGCCCTCATGGGGGCACTGGGCTGTTAAGAGCATCAGAGCCTGGCAGACTGGTCGCCTTGGAGAGGCCCAGCCAGTCAAGGCTGTGTGTTCTCAGCTCTGGGCAAGGCGGCTCCCCAGGCCCGGGCCTGCCTCCCTGAGTGGGTACATCCGGATTTGGACCACACCACTTCTTCCTGCACGCCAGTAATTGAGAAATGATGTGCTGCAGGTGGTGTTGCGTGGAGCAAGCCTACATCCTCAGGACAGGACACACACGGGCACTGGCGGGGACTCACACGTGGGACAGGTGGCTGCTCACTGGCTCCTTGGTCGACGGAAGACGTGACGGGGGCAGGTGGTGGGGTGCGGAGGTGGCTGGAGGGTTGAGTCTGGAGGGACAGCAAGGTTTCTGGGTGAGGGTGGGGAGCCAGGGTGCGGGTGTCCCCCAGCTTTCAACCTAACACCAGTGCTGGGGTCGCGATCGCTATTCCCCGTGTGTCTCCAGGAGCCGCATGAGCGCATCTAACGCCGTTCTTCTGGAATAAACCTGTTGCCGAGACCCAAGGTCAACCGTGTGACCTCGTGGCTTTCCCTGAGGTTCTGCAAGTGGAGGCCGTGGAGTTGAGGGGCACCCCCCACCAGGAAGTGGTGACATGGCAGGTGTGAAACAACCGGTGTCTGGAAGTTTGTGCAGAGTCAGACCTGTCTCATACCAACTTCCAGCACGGAGAACCCGTAGCAGGCACTGAAAAACGTCAAGAAAATGGACCAGAAATAAAATCAGAAACTTTCCATTTATTCAGTTCTGCTGCATTGCTTGTATAAAAGATGTCATTGTAAGTTTTAAGGGTTGTTTTGAGTCCACCTGTGCTGCCAGGGCCCTGCTGGGTGCCTGACTTATGAACAGTCCCTTCTCTGCCCCTGAGCGGCAATCACACCGTTGCTGCCGGTATGAGAAACCCGAGGCTCCGAGACGTTGACGAATTCGCCTTAAAGAAAGAGCTGGAGCCAGACTCCTAGCCCTGGGTTCTTCTGACTCCAGACCTGCGGCTCCTCCCACTGTGCATTGGTGCAGTCCAGGTTCAGAGCGTGGGTGTTCCACGGGGACAAGGTTGAGAACCATGGCCTGGTTTCCCCCGGGGTGGCAGCGGGCCTTCCAGGCCACGGGAGGAAGCTTCCAGCTCCCCAGGGTTACCACCCTCTTCCATGCAGGCTGATGAGGTCGTGGTGAGGGGTGGGTGCCTTCTTGTCAAGCCCAAATGCACTTGCATTCTCTTTGAACATTGTAACAGCCAGAGACCCGCGTCGGCGGGACCGCCGGTGGGGATGGCCGAGGTATCACCGCCCGGCCGAGTCCCAGCTGCACTACATGGCCAAAGAGCCAGCGGCAGAAGCTGCACCCCTCCTGCCTACTTGGGGGTCCCGGGCATTCTCGGTGTGTATTTTGGCTCAGGGATGGTTTGAGCTCTTGGGGCTGAGGGTGTTGCGGGGCAGTGGACCAGGGATTTTTCCTGAAGGCAGGGTGAGCAGCTGAGCTTAGCTCCCCCATGTCCGTCTGACAGCATCGGCCTTTACAGATCCCTTCCCTGCTGCTGTCTCTGCTGCTGGACACGGCTCCTCTCCTGCCCACGCCGGAGACGCCCCAGGTGCTTTCCACCTGCAGACTAGAGGTGCCCTTGCCCTTGTTGGGAACCTCCAGCAGCCCCAGAGCCTGCCGGACGAGCGCCAGCCCCTAGGTGCCCACAGCCCTGGCCGAGCCCGGCCCTGCCACTCCCTGTCTTGTTCCCGGTCCTCAGGCAGGTCTCCAGCCTCGCTGGCCAGCGTCCCTCTCTCCTGCTCCTGACTTCACGCCGCTGTTCTGGCCGGCTGCCCCTCACTGCTGGGAAAACTCTTCTTTGTCCAAGTGCCGTCTCCATAGGGGGCTTCCCCGACCCAGGACTTAGCACGATGTGTCTGGGGTTGTCACATTCCGATCGATCTCTGTTTCCGTGCCGTCTCTCCCCGTAGACAGTGGGGTCCTTCAGAGCAGGGAGTGTGCCACCGAGAGTCGGTGCCAGGGGACGTTCGGTCAGTGAGTGACTTCAGACAGGAAAGAAGCTTTGGTGGCGGAACTGCACTCGCAGTAAAAGCATGCGTTAATGCCTCGGCAACTGTCGGACGAGCAGGAAATTGGCAAGGTGCCGGGAGGCTTTAGGAGGGTAGCTGCCTGGTGCCCAGAGCAGCCTGGCACCCGGCACCTCAGACGTCTGGGATGGATGACGGGCCCTGGGCTCGCGCTCACTTTTCGTGTTTGCGCTCTCATGGTGAAGGTCACACAAAACCCCAGGGAAGGTGGCTTTGTATCCCAGTCTCGGACGAGAAAGCAGGGACCAGGAGTTGGGAAGTGGCCTGTGCTATTTGTCACTCTGGTCTCCGAGCCGGAGGTGGCGCGGCTGCATCTGATCCTCGGTCTTCCGACTTCTGGCCCCTCCCGCTGCCGGTTGGAGGTGCCTGGGAGCTCACCGCGTCCGTCATTCGTTGTTTGCTGAGCAGAGACAACGCACACGCGCTGATGGGTGAGATCACTCGGCAGTGGACGCGCTGGCCTGCTCTGAAATTAAGGGCGTCTCGGTCCTCTGGTCTGCCTGAGGCTCCCAGGCCACCCAGGAGCTGAGCGAAGTGGCTGTCCAGAAAGGCCGCCTGGGGGAGGCTGCCTGGTGAGCTGAAGCATCCTCACGCGGGGACAAGGGACGTCAGGCCGATGGCGGTCACCTCAGGGCACAGTTCAGTGAGGGCTGCCGCAGATCTGAAACGCAGGTCATGGAGTGCAGTGTGCACAGAGGTCCCAGCCAGCAGGGAAGACACACGTGCGGGGTCGCACTGGCTCCCAGGAGGCGTCCGTCCCAACTGGGGGCTGCTCAGGCAGAAGCGGCTCACAGGAGGCGGCCTGCTCAGGTGGCGGGAGCATGAGGAATGGGGCTTAGGTTTCGGGCACAGGAAGCGGCAGGCGCGTATTGGAGAACTGCTAGGTTGGGATGAACGTGGCGGAGCGAGAGGGCTGTGGGGTAGGTGGGGAGCCGGGGATGAATTTTGGCTTGCTGTGCCCTGGGCCAGGTCAGGCCATGGGCAGAGCGGCAGGTGAGGGCTTGGTTGGGCTAGGAGTCCACATGGCACAGGAGGCGTGCCTGCCAGAGACCTGCAGGAGGAGGAGGGGTGGGGAGCGATGACCGCCCGCGCCTTCTGCCCTCCGCCCTGGGTGAAATGCAGGGCGGCCTCGTCCTCACATCCCTGCTCTCCTCGGACGGGGACGGGGAGGGAGCCTGGACTCCCCGGGTCTCAGGGCTGGGTGCGCCCCTGGCTGCCTTAGGAGCAACACAGTGAGCAAGTGAAGAGCGGGCCTCCACCAGGAAGTGCTCCCCGCCCGCCTGGCCACCCCTCCTCCCTGGCTGTGGACGCTTGCGTTCTACCTGCTTCTCAGCGTCCTGTTTGATTTGGGTGACCTGTTCAGACAGCTCCCCAGGTTACTGAACTCCGCTCTCAGTTTGAGCCCCAATTCTGTGTATTTGTTGAATAAATATTGAATGAATGGAGGCCTTTGATCTTGCTGCCGCTGACAGCTCCTGGTGCGCTGCCTCTCGCCTTGATCTTCCCAGGACCTTGCTGGCTGCCGGGAGAGGGCTCAGACGTTTCTCACCCGAAACGCTCGTTCGTGTTCCGTGGGCCACGTCCGTCCCCTTCCCTTCCGAGAGGCGGGAGCAGCGCTCGGCCTGGCCTTGGAGCCCGCGGAACGCCCACAGGCCTCTGGTGAAGGGCTTTGTCTTCCCTGCTGGTGTTCAGCAGCCTGTGTGTCCTCGGCCCGGGAGCAGACCTTGGTCGCCATGGAGACTCGCGCCGTCAGAGCTGCGCACAGCGCTTGCTTTCTGTCCTCCAAGGCCCCTCTTTCCATAGCAGCTCAGACCCGGCGAGGGGGGACGGGCACAGAGCATAGCGTGGAGTTCTGCCTGCTGCCCCCCAGCACGTGGGTGGGATTTACCCTCCTCCACCGAGTCAGACAGGCCATTGCTGTGGCTGTGCAGACCCAGGCACCGAGGGGCCGGGCGCTCGGCACTCACTGTGGAAGCAGCGGGAGACCCCACCTCCAGGCTCCGGTGCCAGCTGCCCCTGGAGGGTAATCTGTGGAGACAACCCAGGACAAGCCGCAGGCTACTGCATGCGCCACGGACAGGAGGGGAGCCCAAGGCCAGAGTTCCCGGTGTTTCTCTCCCACTATGTTTTCTTTGTTTTGTTTTAAGATTTATTTGAAGGAGTTAACAAGAGGGAGAGACACAGAGAGAGGGAGAGAGATCTTCTATCCACTGACTTACTCCCCAAATGGCGACAACAGCCAGGGCTAGGCCAGCCCAAAGCCAGGAGCCAGGAGCTTCTTCCTGATCTCCCACATGGGTGCAGGGGCCCAAAGACTTGGACCATTTTCCGCTGCTCTGCCAGGCCATCAGCAGGGAGCTGGATTGGAAGTGGAGCAGCTGGGACACGAACCCGCGGCCCTGTGGGATGCCGCACTGTGGGCGGCGGCTTTACCTGCTGCACCACAGCACCTGCCCCACCTCCTGCTGTGTGACCCTGCAGCAGAGCCCTTCCCGGGGCAGCGCTGCATAGGAGGGGGAGATTCAGAACCTGTGGGTGAGCCTGGCCACGTCGTCACTGGCTTCCCTGAGGTCCGCGTCTCTCTTCCACAGAGCGGGCAGTCGGCCCTGGACCCAGCCAAGCCCTCACAGGTCTCGCCTGTGGGTGCCTCCTCGGGCTGGTGCAAGGCGGAGCAATGTGTGAACAGCTGCCGCATTCCATCTGGCTGTTCTGTTTGTGCTCAGTAACATCGGCCAGCAGGACTGCAGGTCACTGACGTGCATCAGAGAGGATTAGAGAGTGGAGCAGCTCCCCAGCAGGCCGAAAGCCGCCCCCCTTCCGCTCTGCAAGACAGGGGTCTCGGGGAAGCTATTCAGGGCAGCTGTCCTAAGAGCATTTGTGTTTGTGCACTTCGGTTTCTTTACTGCCCAGTGAAACTTCCAGTTTAAAGACTTTGGCTCCTCAGTGAAAAGTTCTACCCATCTTCATTTCATCAATGTCACATCACTGTCGCCTGCACGGTCCCAACTTCATTATTGCGGACGTAATCTAACCCATTCTAGGATGAAAACACCACATGATTGTTGCTCTGACCTGCAGTTTTTTTATTTCCAGTTTATTAAAATGTTTATTCGTTTTTGTTTGAAAGGCAGCAGCAGCAAAGGGCTGTGGGTTTCTCCTGACGACAGGCTTTGCTGTTCTGTGAGTTCTCGCGTGCGGTTTCCTGCAGTGGTGGTCTGGCTCCGTGCCTTTACCGTGAGCCTGATTTAGTGTCTTTGCAACCCCGCCCTCATTCGCTCCTTCAGCAGCAGCCCTGGGTTAGGCAGCGCGGTGGTGGCCTGCACAGCACGTGGCCCAACCGTGGGTTGTGCTTTCCATAAAATGGTAATGGTCCTCTGTGTTCCGTATGTTGTTTTTGAGAGAGAGTCTAATTTTAAGAGGCATCAGTATCCACAGTGTCTTTTCGCCCCTTCCTTAAGATGAGATTTTTAACCTTCCATCCTGATTGATAATTCTGCCAGTGAGCAGCCATCCCCAACTCTGTTCCTGTGGTATGCAAGTGTCAGTCATTAGTAATCACATGACGTCTCCTGCCTTCTCTGAATTAGGCTCATTTTTGTGCTTGCTGCTTTATTTATCCATCCCCCACCTTTATTTTTAACATTTTGGGCACTCTCCTGCAGTTTTTCAAATACTTATTTGTTTATTTGAAAGAATTACACACACAGAGAGGGAGATTTTCCATCTTCTGGTTCATTCCCCAAATGGTTGCGACAGCCAGGGCTGGGCCAGGCTGAAGCCAGGAGCTTCATCCGAGTCTCCCACGAGGGTGCAGAGCCCAAGCATTTGGACCGTCTGCTGCTGCTTTCTCAGGTTCCTTAGCAGGGAGCTGGACTGGAAGTGGAGCAACCAGGACTTGAACCGGCGCCCTTATGGGATGCTGGCACTGTAGGCAGCAGCTTAACTCTCTAAGCCACAGTGCTGGCCCCTAATCCTGCAATTTTTAACCCTAATCTCAGTTGATCATTTGCAGTTTTTTACAAGTAAAGTATTTAACTTCTATAATGTCTTTTTTTCCTGTTAAGATCTTTTTGTTCAGTTTTGAGATTGAATGCAACCTTTCCTAGGTAAAATTTTTTTGAAAGTTTCAAGATTATTCAGGTGTGTTATGTATGATGCAAGCCTGAGTTTTTCATTTGTAGATCATCTGTTCTCTTGTTGGTATTGGCAGTATGGTTTTCCTTTTAAGGATTTCTCAATGTGTGTGTGTGTATGTGTGTGTGTGTGTGTGTGAGAGAGAGAGAGAGAGAGAGAGAGATTTAAATGGATCTCCCATGAGACTGAGTGGTGTGGTGGCCTTCTTATGATCTGAACCTTTCCTTGGCCCAGCTGGGCTCAGCCTGAGTTGTGTGTTTGCGTCTGGGATTCCCGCGCTGGCGCGCTGAGGTCGCCTTCTGTTAGATTTCATCGCATGGCCCAAATCCCCTTATCTCCTCCCACCTCATGGTTCTAACTCGCGGATTAGCTTCGTGACGATCCCCATCACTGCCTTTCTGCCCACACTGCAGTCTTTAATTAACGGCAGTTGCTTACGTGTTCTGCGTACTCCTGCCTGACTCCAGACCCCAGCTCCAGGTCTGTGGGGTACGGGCTCCGAGCTGTACCAAGACCTCCGACTGGACACTGCACTTCTGCCCCGCGTGGCCGCTCCATCTCCCTGCAGGGGAGGGGCCAGCTTGGAGCCCTCGGCTGGGTCCCATCGGGGCTCTCTCCCTCCTACACACGTGTGCGTCCCGTCCCGGCTCTCTCCCTCCTGCGCATGCGTCCCTCCTGGCTCTCTCCGTCCTGCGCACGTGTGCGTCCCTCCTGGCTCTCTCCCTCCTGCGCACCTGTGGTCCCGTCCCGGCTCTCTCCCTCCTGCACATGTCTGAGAGGAGGGGTCTGTGCTTTCCCAAGTGGAGGCTGGAGCGTGTTCCAGTGTGGAGTGTGTGGCCCCTGGGTGAAGCTCTCAGGCTCACCTGCTGGGAAACTGGCAGGCTGGGAGCTGTGTGGCTCAGGCGTGAAGGTGACTGCCGGGCACCCCGCTCTGCAGTGTTCTTGCTCTCCAGCTGCCTTCCCCAGAGCACCCACAGCTCTGGTTGAAGGATCGTCTGTGCTTTCAAAGCTGGAGACTTGTCTGCTGTTCCGTGAAGCTCTGAGAGGCAAGGGGCATTCGCCGTGGGGTCCCAGTGGGCCCCTCCTGCTGTCCCTTGCCTCCGTGTCTGGGTTGGTGTCATTGTTACCTGCTCTGTTACTGCAGAGAACCTGAACACCAGCACTTGGAGATAGAGAAGTCACGTGACTTGCAGCATGATACGGTGGCGATGACAGCGCTTGGAACTGCATCAGATAAAGGTTTCACTTTGTCATCGATTTGCCTGGACCAGGCTCCACTCCTCCACCGTGACATGGAGATAACAAGGGTACATAATACAGAGGGTCGTGTGAGTGGAGACACTTGGTGGGCACTCAGGGGGCGGGAGCTGCTCCTACAACCTGCTGTCCTGTCCTGTTCTCGCTGCTGGAGGTGTGCTGGTTACCTGCACTCCCTGTTTGGGCCCCCACAAGGTAACAAGTCCAGACCGGGATCATCAGTGGGGAACAGGGGATTGCCGTGGTCCACATCCAGAGAAGGAAATCTGATGTTAGGTGAATTACATATTTGAAAGACAGAGTTACAGAGAGGGAGACACAGAGAGATTTTCTATGTACTGGTTCACTCCCCAAATGGCTGCAAAGGCCAGGCTGGGCCAGCCTGAAGCCGGGAGCCTGGAACTCCATCTGGGCTCTCCCACGTGGGTGTGGGGGTCCAGGCACTTGCACTACCTTCTGCTGCTTTCCCAGGTGCATTAGTGTGGGGCTAGACTGGAACCGTAGCAGCCCGGGACTAGAACAGTGCCCCAGTGGTATGCTGATGTCGCAGGTGGTGGCTTAACCCTCTGCACCACAGCACCGGCCCCAAGATGGTTATCTGTTTAACCAAATGGAAACTGTATGATGATGGAACAAACTGACTTCACGAACTGCGGAAGTGGTGCGTGTGGGAAAGAAAGCCTCGCCTGTGTCGTGTTCCTGCCGCAGTCGTTCCCCTGGAGTGAACCGTGAGCCAAGGCGGACGAGGTGTTCTGCAGAGCACCGGGGCCACGCTTCCAGCACTGGCGCGCAGGCAGACAAAGAAAGCCGTTGAAGCATCCGGGTTGAAGCAGGCTGAAGAGACCTGGCACTCAGGCCTGCCTGAGGAAATCGGAAACATCAGATATCAGCCGAGTCCTAAGCCGTACGTCTGTCTCGGTGTTCAATTTCTTGAGCACAGTAAGGCTGCTTTGCTCATGGGAGAGCATGTCCTTGCTCTGAGTAGATGCACATGAGGCTTTAGGATGAAAGGGCCATCACCCGTGCAGCTGTGCTCAGATCTTCCACCCAAAGGGAGGGCATGCGTGTCTGTGTGTGCATCTACACCAGAGAGAGATGTGTGCAGCAAACATGGCAACAAAGATGAAAGTGTACATATGATTCTGGCGTTCCTCCAATTGTGTTTGCAGTGCAGCTCAGGCATTTACCTGCTACAGAGGAAGAAGCAGCACAGGAAGCCATGCGAAAGAAGAACCAGAGGCAGAGGGACTCCCTCCATCCACACGCAGCATTGGCCCTCCAACGGGAGGTGAGGTGAGTTCCCCTGTGAAAGCCCCTAAAGATGTGGCCAGAAAGGCAGAACGTATCAAGGGGCAGTGACTGCAAATGGGGCCTCGTGGGCGCGTGTTGAAGGGAAGAAGGTTTAGCCATCTCAGCTTCCACAGAACAGAGAAATGGGCACGTTAGTCCTCACTGAAGAAACCGGCATTCTAGTTTGAGAAAGTTTCATCTTCAAGTAGCAAATGTCTATAAAATTTCTCTAGAAAACTTAAAAATGGCCTCATGCAATAGGAAAAGGAAGGAAGGCAAATCACATCATGAAGTGAGTCTAAACTATATAATAGACTGGAGAGATCCACGGGAAGATAACCTTTTATACCAACATACTCGTGAATATGGAGGAGCACACTACTTGTGTATGTTAAAATTCCATGACAGGGATTAAACAGTACATACAAAATAGTTCTACATTATCCTGTAATAAAACTTATCTTCACAACAAAAAAATGGTTTAACCTCAGAAAATAACTTGATGTACTTTTTTGGTAGGGGTGGAGCTATTTTTAATCATTTTAATGGATTTTATGTCTAATGAAATTCAAAACCACTCAACGATAGCTTCTTCCTGGTTATCAAAACCAACATCCTTATATACAGGAATACGGGTTCAAATGTGCCTATCACCGACTGGTGTCGCATCTGTGACCCCCAGGGTGGCCTGGGTGTTTCTCAGGAGGGAGAGGAAAAGGTGTTTGTGCAGGACACACAGCGCTCAGCCAGCCGCCTAGTCGCTGGCACCAACACGTGCAGACCTCACGTAACTGAAGTATGAATGCAAACAGAACAGCTGCAGAGAGAGAGAGATTATGACGCCACAAGCATAGATTTAAACAAAGGAGCCCGTATCTGTAGAGCATTTTGTGCACAGTAGTATTCAGTATGAAAGTGTTCAGTCATGTTCCCCGAGAGCAGACTGCGTCCCGAGGTCATTCCGAGTAGCATGGAGGTGACGAGAGCCTCACCGGGACTTCTGCGGGTTTGGCGATGGCACCTGGCTGGGCTCGTGGCAGTCCTTGGTCCTTGGCGATGGTCTGAGTGATGCTTGACATTTTCTGCATTAAAATACTGACACAGAGGGATGCGACCTCAAAAGCTTTCCCACCTGCCCACGCCCTCTTTGGGGTGGGGAAGCAGGTGCGGCCCAGCCCCCGAGCCTGGCTTTGTGTGGCTGCAGGGCGGGTGGCCTTTGCGTTTGGCACTTGGCTTCCCTGACTTGAAAGCTCCCCCTGCACCTGTTCAGAGGCTTTGGGAGAGACCCCCGGGATGCTCGGTTCTCCCACTGGCCTGCCAAGGACACTTTGTCAGCTGAAATGCCGCAAAGGTCACCCTTCCTCACTTCAGCGTCTTCCGAAGCTTGCCTTTGGCTGGAGAGACCCTAATCATTATTGGAGCTCTAAAATGCGAGGGGGAGATCAATGGAAAATATTTTCCTTTTCATCCACCTGACACTGAGGGAGACATCCCATGGCTTGGCCACGCTGTCACACCTGTGTGAAGACTGGTCAGGATGCATGAGTGACAAGTGCGCCGTCTCCGCCCTCTTTGGAGTCTGGGAGTTCTCCAACAGCTGGGCTGACACGGAGGCTGGTGCAATGTCCTGTTTTCTGTTTGCTTGCCTGTTCTGTGTTGTTTGCAGGAGAGAGGGCTTAAAATACCTCTGATATTGGCTGGCGCCGCGGCTCACTTGGCAAATCCTCCACCTGCGGTGCCAGCACCCCGGGTTATAGTCCAGGTTAGGGTGCCAGATTCTGTCCCGGTTGCTCCTCTTCCAGTCCAGCTCTCTGCTGTGGCCCAGGAGTGCAGTGGAGGATGGCCCAAGTGCATGGGCCCTACACCAGCATGGGAGACTAGGAGCAGCACCTGGCTCCTGGCTCCTGGCTCCTGGCTCCTGGCTCCTGGCTCCTGGCTGGTAGCGCGGTGCGCCGGCTGCATCAGCCACTGGGGGGTGAACCAACAGAAAAGGAAGACCTTTCTCTCTGTCTCTCTCTCTTACTGTCCACTCTGCCTGTCAAAAAAAAAAATACCTCTGATATTAAGTGGAGTTACTAGAAAGAGATTCTCAGTGTCCACGGGTTTCATGAATACGTTTCAGTATCCACACAAAAGTTCTTGGTGTCAAGGGGGATTTCGTGTGCTTGTCTCCTCGTGTGGTACGGGGGTGCTGGTGGACATGGTTTTATTCCCATTTTTACGATTACCCTTTCGGCAGCTGGTGCAAGCCCACTCAGCTGAACATTTCACACAGTCATTTGGGGTCACTGGGTCATCTTTGCTATCAGCATGTGCTCATCTCCAAGGAGTCTTCCAGAGCTGACTGTCCCGGCTCACCACCTGACACCTGTGAGGTCTTGGCGTAGTCACTCGGCTTGTCTGAAGCCTCAGTTTTCTCGCCTGCAGAATGCCAGTCGCCATCCCAGCACAGCGTGAACACCAAGCACGAACACGTGGCAGGTGCACAGGAGACCAGTCTCGTCAACAAGCAGGCATTTGAGCTTCGGTTTAGCTGCATTTACGTTTGTTGACACTTGTTAGGTTTAGGCGGGATCTCAGCCCAGGTGACAGGTGGCCTTTGCTAGGAAGCCACGCGAGGTCAGGATTCCTGCTGGTTGCTGGGGATGTGCCTGTCCCTTGTCACGGCACCTAATGCCCCATGGAACTGGGGGCGGCTCTTGTGTACTTCCATGCTTAGGGCTTAGTAAAGGGTTGGCAGGTGCACGGCACACATGACAAAGTTCTGAGCATCAGGATGAAGGAACAGCTGAGTCCATCATGGTTCTTTAAATGCATGAAATCGGCACAGTCGTTGACATTTTGGAAAAGGGGTTCGGGTGCCCTCACCTACCCCTCCGCCAAATTGTATTTGGAAGACGTTTTGTGATGACTCATGGGAGCACAGCCGTCCTGTCTCCTACTGTCTTGTTTTAGACATTCTCGGCTTCCATGTCCTAGAAATCCCGGGAGTCCCGTGTATGACACTGGCAACGCCCCGGCTGGGGTTTGCTTTCACCCGTTTCCCTGCTGAATGGCAGCTGCACTTGGCCAGAGCCTGGGAGAAGTGGAGCTTCCAGATGAGGCAGGGCCAAAGGCATGGGTGATCACCACGCTGAGCAGCTTGGTGGGGCAGGGGAGGGCCCAGCTCTGACGGCTCCGTCCTGGAAGGCTTCCCAGAGGCTGCATCGTGGAGGACGAGGAGGAGCTTAGCAAGGAGCAGGGAGGGCCCGCCGGGCCTGGGTGTTTGAGCAGAGGGGAGGCGGCGGAGCGTGCAGATGCGCGGTGTGAGGGGACGGGTTGCAGTCTCCTGGGGCAGCACTGCGGAGCCTGTGGAAGGAGGTGACGTCTGAGGGAGGAGGCAGGAACCAGAGAACCAGCAGCTTCTCCGTCTGCTGGGTTTTACGGCGACAGGAAATGAGCCACGAGTGGGGGTCAGGGAAGAGGCACCGGGAAGCCACATCTGGTGGCGTCACGTGGGCTGGATTAAAAGGGACTCTTAGACATCGCACTGGCCCAGGAGGGAGACAGCTGTGCAGGGAGCCCGGGAGGGGCCAGAGGCTGTGCGTGGACGTCCCTCGTCTGCTGAAGATCGTCATTTCTCTTGCGCGGAACCGTGTATCTCCATCTCGGTGGCTGGCTTTCAACGTTATCATATGCACACAAGAGTCATAAGTAGGATTTTGATGACTGGTAGAAACGCATAACCTGCATAACCTTTATTGCTAAATTATACTGAGATCGGCTGGTCCGTGAGCTTGGGTCATGTACAGATGATGGTGTCCAGGTGTTGCATGGTGAGTTTGAAATGTTTGCTGTCTAAGTGTTAGATGCCTGTCGGTCATTCAGCCCTCGACTCCGTCTCTTTGCTTCCCAAGGAAGTGCACTTAGCCCTGTTGGAAGATTTTACTGGAAGAGAGTCAGCTGCCGTCGTGTGTAGACTGGACATGAGGCCCTCAGCCCCTCTCCCATGAATCTGCACAGTACGTGGGGCGAGAATCCTGGAGTGTCCTTGGACTTCTCTCTGACACCCACTTCCGTCTGCACAAATGCTGCAGCCTGAGTTTCCCCTGCTCTGTGCAGCTCTACTCAGGTCCACCTGAGCGCTGGGCGTGGCTTCTGCTGCCCTTGTAGCTCCCAGCCCAGGACCCTACGGGACCGAAGTCCCTGATTTGACCCTGGGTGCTCTTCCAGTCCCGTTAGGTGGAAGCTTGTAGTTCTTATCCTGTGGTCCTGTACCCAAGACTGCCAGCCATCCCGGGCCTCCCTCAGCTCCCCCAGGACCTGAAACCCCCCCCAGCCATCCCCGGACCTCCCTCAGCTCCCCCGGGACCTGAGACTCCCCCCTCCAGCCATCCCGGACCTCCCTCAGCTCCCCCAGGACCTGAGACCCCCCCCTCCAGCCATCCCTAGGCCTCCCTCAGCTCCCCCAGGACCTGAGACCCCCCACCATCCACGGGGCTCCCTCAGCTCTCCCAGTTCCCCGGGAACCCCCAGTCATCCATGGACCTCCCTCAGCTCTGCTTAGCTCCCCCCGCCCCTGGCTGCTGGCACGTGCTCTTATGTTGCCTTAGAGCTCCTCCCTCGGGACATCCCCACGGCCCCTCTTCCTCGCAGTCACTCCTGAGGAAGGCCGCCCTGCCTACCGGTGCCGAGGGTGGTCTCCCGGCACCTGGCCTCTCTGTCTCACGCCCTGGGGTACTGTCCGGCTCTACCCGAAAGGCCGCCCTGCCCACCGGTGTCGAGGGTGTCTCCCGGCACCTGGCCTCTCTGTCTCACGCCCTGGCATAGTGTCCAGCTCTCCCCGACCTCACTTGCTTCAGCTACCTGTTGGCCATTAATCCACTCATGCTATTTGAGTGCTCAGCACACTAGGGCTGAGCCAGAGATGGGCTCTGTGGATGCTCCTATGTGTCGCGCACGCGTGGCGAGGCCAGCACACGGTGAACATGTTGGGAGCAACGGAGCGTGCCGGAGACCTTCAGGGTCAGGCAGGGCCATTTTCTTAGTGTTTACGTTGCCCGGAAGTCACCGTGGGGCGGGCGGCGCCCACCGCTGGGACAGATGGCTGAGGGCTTCTGGGCCAGCCCTGAGGCTTCACCCGTTGCATATTCTTTCGGAGTCTCTCTTTGCTCATGTGGGAAATGCGGACAAAGCAGCTGTTCGAGTGCCTGCTTCACCACGTTTTTACCCACGGGGAGGCTTTGGGTGTGCGTCAGGAGGATGGGACACGACTGGGGCCATCGGGGAGGAGGACTGGTGCTGTGTTCAACCTGCGGCTCAGCAGTCCCCATGTGACAGGACACCTGCAGTGTCCCCTGGGAACTGCTGATTTCCTGAGCTGGCTCTGGCGAGGAGGCTGGCTTGCCTTAGTCACTGGTAATTTCTTCCCAAAGCGGTAGACGGCTCTTCTGCTGCCGTGAGAGCCGAGATCAGCCCTGGCCCGCGGTGGCGTTCAGCCCGGCTGTGCAGGAGGCCGCAGGGGGGAGCTGCACCTGTTCAGGGCGGCGCAGGCTCTGAGCTGTTGCAAATGCCCTGATTAAATCACATTTTTCTTATCCGCAATCAGGAAACAGGAAGTGATTTGACACAGCACATTGCATCAATTACGATCAGATTGGGGAACATTCTCTCTGATAAGCGTTTTCTGCCAACCTGTGCCTCTCGCCTTGATGGCAATCAGCGGCAGAGGGGGAGCAGCGTGGCAGCCGGGCTGCACGCGGCTCTGCTTCAGGGGCTCCTCCCTGCTCGGAGCCAAGTGCCGTCCTGACTCCAGGGCGTCCGGATACTTTCCTTGCTGCCTGCAGACCTGTGGCTCTTCGGCACAGCTCACAAACCACAGCCTCAGAGGGAAGACCGGGAAGAAGCAGCCGCCATCGGCGACGTGCGCGCCATTTACAGAACGGGGTTCTCTCGTCCGGCTGCAGCTCTGCTTTTGCTATTTGAAAGGGTGGTTGGTCAGACGGGCTTGTTGTGAGCGAAGGCAAATCCCCTCGGGGACTGGAGATGGGGCCGGCAGATGGCAACTTCAGTCGGAAGGAATCAGGACATGGAAGTGTGGAGGGCGGAGCCTGGCGAGGACCCGGGTTTGAATCCCAGCCTCCTGGGAACCCCGGAATCCTGTTCTGAAGGTGGCCGGGTGGGTGGAAGGCAGCGCGGGGTATGGAGCCGGTTTCACACGCCGGAGCCCTGCGTGGGGGAAGATGGGGTGTGTGCTCCCGGGTTGCTATAGCTTCGGTGCCGTCTTCCCCACCCTCGCCGTGGCACTTGTGTCATGAAACACGTGGCCTGTCCCGGTCCGCGGGGCCGCCTGGTGGCCTCTTTGCAGTGCCGATCCTCACTTCCCCTGTGAGCTCTGCAGTGAAAGCGGAAGAGAGCCAGGCTCGGGCGTCCTCGCCGGCAGCGGCGGTGGTTATCGGAAGGCAGAAGGAAGGCGCCTTCCCAGCGCGCACGCTTGCTTCCCGAGCCTGCCACCCACCACTGTCCGTGAGCCCCTCTGCTTCCAAGCACAGGTCGTGGCCACACGGCGTCCCTCAACGACAGGCGGTGCACGACACCCCACCCCGCCCCCACCCCAGGCTGTGTGCTCACCCCTTTTCTATGCTGAGTGTACCTCATGTAGCTTTCTCTTTACCAGAGTTTAACTTTGCAGCAATCATCCCCGTAGTTACTGCTTCAGTAAACGGTAGCGTCCTGCTGGAAACACCCTGTGCATGTTTCCTTTGCACTTCTGGCCCGAGCGGCCACGTGGAGGCCATCGTGTCCTGTGCTGGCCGCAAGGGTGGGAGGGGAGGTGCCTTCCAGAGCCAGCGCCGCTGCCTGGGAGGGGGCAGGTGGTCCCTGACTTTCTACACAAAAGTTCATTTCCTTCCCCGTGATGATGCCTCGGAGGGTCGGGGCCGCGCCCGGAGGCAGCTTGGTGGCTGGCCTTAGGCTGAGAATTCCTGTCCGCCCCGGGGAGCCTGGCTGCAGAGGTGCAGGACTGTGAGAGTCAGGGCAGGGCGGCCTCAGAGTGCAGGGCGCAGGCTTGGCAGGGAAGAGAAGAGGAGCGGGGCAAGGTCTCCTGTCTGTGCCTTGAGGGCAGTGGAAGGGGCGGTCTTGCCCAGGGCCGGGGGCCAGGCCTGGGTGTGGAACGCAGCCCCTCAGCTCCCCCGCTGCTGTCCCTCCGGCAGGCGGCCACCCTGCCTAGCACCCGCAGTGCCCAGTGTGGGAGAGACGTTGGCATAGAGGGTAGACAGCAGGGAATGGGAATGGGAAGGGGAAGAACGAGGCACACACAGCAGTTGCCACAAGGGCTGGACAGGACGGGCCTTTGGAAGGCAGAGACGCAGAGAGATAGGCAGAAAGACAGACAAAAAGGAGGTCTTCTGTCTGCTGGTTCACTCCCCAAATGTCTGCAACGGTCAGGGAAGGACTGGCTGGAGATGGGAGCCCAGAACCCCCCTGGATTTCCCATACTGACGGCAGGGAGCCAGGTACCAGAGCCGCCACCTGCTGCCTCCCGGGGTGTGCCTTAGCAGGAAGCTGGGATTGGGAGCTGGGACTTGAACCCAGGCACTGGATGGGGGTGCAGTGTCCCACACAGTGTCTCCCAGACAGGGACCCTTCTTTTCCATATCCACTGCCACTGTTCCTTGCTCAGAGGCCAGGGTCCCCAGCCCAGGCCACAGCAAATCACCAAGTTGGTCTCTCCACATCTGACATTTGCCCATTAACTCCCCCATCACAGCCAAATTCTACTATGGCCAGACCATCCTCCCCACCTCAGACACCTCCCACAGGGCCCAGGTGCAAAGTCCTGGCTCCTTGGTACAGCACCCAGGATCCCTCAGCCACCGCCCATGAAGCTCACGCCACCCTCAGTGGCCCCACTGAGCTTCATCCAGCTCTCCCACATGGCTGCAGGGCCCGGCACTCGGGCCACCTCAGCTGCTTCCTCAGCTCATTAGCAGGGAGCTGGATCAGAAGTGTAGTGGCCAGGACTTGAACCCCTGCCCATGTGGGATGCTGGTGCTGCAGGCAGTGGCTTAACCTGCTGCTCCACAGTGCTGGCCCTAACGTGGCTGTCTTAAAAATCACACTATCTCTCCCTTCTGTATTGTGGAATGCCTCAATGTACAGAAGTCATGTCTGTATGACCTCACATACATGCCATTTGTTTTATAGTGAGTACTTAAAAAATCAATGATTTTCAGAATGCAATTACACGGCTGCTGACCGTGTCGCCGTGCTGCACAACAGGTCTCTTGAACCCGCTTTTACTGTCCAGCTGGAAGCCTGTGCCCCTGACCAGGGTCTCCCGGGCCCCTGCCCTCCTCCAGCCCTGGTAACCGCTGTGCTCTCTGCTGCCGTGGCTCGCACTTCCGGCTGCACTTAGAAGTGAGGCTGGGTGGTGTTTGTCATCCTCTGTCCTTGTGTTGCTTCAGTAAGGTCCTCCAGGTTCATCCATGCTATCACAGCGACAGGGTGTCCTTCCTCCACAGGGCTGGACAGTGTGCATCGTGAATGATGCCCCGTGCGTCATTCCTTATCCGTGCGTCTGCCGATGGACACCTGGGTTGCCTCCACTCCAAGGCTGCTGGGAATCGTGCCTTAAGGAACACGGGATGCCGGTGGATCTCTTTGACGTGCTAACTTCACTTCTTTCGGAAGTTTCTCCAGTGGTGGTCTGGTGACCACATGAGGTGTCACCAGGGGAAGGTGGCAAGCATGGATGTGGCGAGAAGGGAGTCTGCACATGGAGCTGGGGTCATAAGTCAAGGCGGCCGCTGCTGGGTAAAATCCAAACGGCTTCTAAATGTAGGGAACAAGAAGTGTCCAGAATACACCAGGCGATTTAGAAACCAAGAGGCGGGATTGGTGAACCCGACATCCAGCCGTGCAGGGAAGACAGTGAGGAGGATCGTGTGGCTGCTGGAGGAACTGACCTGGAGACAAAGGGGCGGGAGGCAGACTGCAGAGATGTGCTTGCGTCTCGGGAGCCCCGGGTGCACCGCTGCTGGCACCACACCCGCTGACACTCAGTCTCCATGGTGGCTGCCTCAGGCCGGCACAAGCAGCCTCTGGGAGGACAGGCGACCAGGCTGCGAGACACAGAAGTGTCAGGGTTTGGGGAAGGGTGGATGAGGGCCGGTGTTGTGGCACAGCGGGTAGAGCCTGTGACGCCGGCATCCCTCGCAGGTCCCAGTTTGTGTCCCGGCTGCTCCACTTGTGATCCAGCTCCCTGCTCGTGGCCTGGGAGGACAGCAGGGAAGGCAGGGGCCACGCCTGTCCTCCCAGGGGCATGTGGCGAGAGCTCCCTGGATGTGCTGTGTGCCCAGTGCAGCTGGGCTCAGGACAGGCATGGCCCCTGCCTTCCCGTGGCTGAGCTGGGAGTCCAGGTCTCATAGACTCCAAAGCCCACGGTGCACCAGGAGGTCAGGAGATGCATGAGTGGGAGGTGGTCACCGAGAGGAGAAGGCTGCTGATGTCCACACCATGGCCTCCGGCTGCAGCAGGGACTGTACAGGCGCTCCCCACGGAGACAGCAGCGGGCGAGGGCCAGCGTGGGGCGACGTGTGGGAGAGCGCGGCCAGCCTGCACCTCTGGGCCAGCTCCTGAGGACAGAGGGCAGGAGAAACATGAGGTCAGCCGAGGGTGTGGACGCTTCGGGAGGGTTGAGGTGGGGGACAGGGCGGGGTGGTGGGAGCCCCTGTGTGGGCGGGTGGGAGAAGTCAGGTCACACGGCGCGGCTGCCGCACACTCCCTGCCCCCAGCACTGTTTCCATCACCGACGCGGTTCTGCCAGAATGTGTGTCCACATCGCGTGGATGGCAGCTGCCTTCCGGGGGGCATGAACGCCCTGGGAGCTGGGGACCCCAGCAAGAGCATCCCTGGGGTGCAGGCCCAGCTGCCCTGCCAGCCCACAGTGGGAGCTTCGCTCGCGGCCAGGGCTCTCTCTGGCCCACTTGGCACTCTTCAGAGTGCACTCGAGTCTGTAACCCTGTGGCGACCATGGAGCAGTGGGAGAGGGCAGGGCGGGATGGCCGCCTTCCCGCACGCGTCGGGAAACCACTCAGCCACACGTAGGACTGCGAGTTCACTCCTGATGGCCCGCGATCCAGACGTGGGAAGCAGACTCTCCAGGTGACGTACCTGCCTCTTGCCTGGCTCCTGTCAGGGGTGAGACAGGAGGAGGCAGGGAGCCTCCAGCCTGGGGACGGGGACCCTGGCAGCCTCTGACCTCTTCTCCCATGCTCAGAGCTGTTGCTTGGGAAGAATGAATAACTGTAACTCAAATGCCTCCTCCTGGCTTGGGGTTAGAACAAGCTGGACCGGAATCGTGGCTGAAAGGTGGGCTGTGGATGAAATGAACAACTTCATGTACCTCCTTGAAACCAGCCTTGCCTGGGGGTCGAGCAGCGAGGGGGGTATTTTGACAAAGGCCAGGGCGCTGGAGAAGGCCCACCCTCATGGCTGGCAGACCCCGAGACACCGGCAGGCACACGCCCCTGCCCGCCTCTCCTGTGACGGTGTCTCTGATGACCTGGTCACGCGTGGCCCATGCGTGCTGCAGAGTCCGCATGTCTTTGCTGGACTGGCTGCACTGAGTGGGAATCCCCAGAGGGCGTGGGGGCCAGGACCATGGGAGGGCACTGCGGGTGGCAGCCGTGGTGCTGTCTGCAGACGTTGGCAGGTCTGAAAGCCTGGGTCTGACGGTTGGTTCTCGAGAGCCAGGGAGGCTGGTTTGGGGGAATCAGCGCAGGCAGGGCCGGCCATGTGGAGCCGGGCAGGGAGGCCTGAGAGGGCCATCCTGACCGAGGGTGGATTGGGCAGTGGCACTGGGGAGTCCACACAGCCTCTGTGAGCTCGGCAGTGGCCAGTGGACTGCTGCAAGCCACGCTGCTACCACTATGGGGGAGGTATGCTGGGAGGGGCGTGGCCAGCTCAGAGGCTGCCCCCAGAGGGAGGGCAGGTGCTCCGGACTTCAGGTCGGAGGGACACAGCTGACTTCATGCCGCCCCATGAGCTGACCAACCCCAAGCAGGACCCCACTCGTGGACTGTTCCATCTGCTAATTGTAGGTTTTCATGGAGAGCAATGAAAATGCAGCTAACGCTCGGAAAGCATGAGACAGTGGGGCCGAGTTGAGGCACAGCAGGTTAAGCTCCACCTGTGATGCCCAACAAGTGCTGGTTTGAGTCCCAGCTGCTCCACTTCCGATCCAGCTCCCTGCTAACGCACTGAACCCCAGTGCCTGACCACTACCACTGTGGGAGACCCAGGGGGAGCTCCAGGCTCCCGGCTTCAGCCTGGCCCAGTCTGAGTTGTTGCGGACATTTGGGGAGTGAACCAGTGGCTGGATGGAAGATCTGCCTCCGTTTTTGTCTCTCCTGCTCCGTAACTTTGCCTTTCAAATGAAGAAAGAAGCCTTTAAAGACTATGAAGCAGGAAGGTGGCTCTCAGGGCCCTTTGCCCAGGGCTCTCCTGCCACAGCCCCACCTCAGCACTGCTGCCGCACAGCACATTTGAGTACCATCTGCTTCTCTGTGGGGGCCTGGCAGAGGCTGAGCCACGTGGCCACCACCAGCCAGCCTCTGGGCGCGTGGCTGTCCCTGGCGACCCAGGAGAGACGCCATGTCCGTCCTCCGGCTACTCCATCGCTGACAGCCCAGCAGGCCCTTGGCCCTCGCGCCGAAGATGCCTCCTGCTGTGTGGCCCAGCCCCGGCTCACGGGAGCGCTGAGCAGGCTGGGCATGGTTCCCTGGCGATGACACCCTCTCGTGCTGCGAAGAAAAACATTTCTGGCACATTCAGAGGCTCCCAGCAGCCTGGAGGTTGCCAGGTTGGCGCCCTCTTGTTCGGCTCATTTTGAAGTCTGCTGGGTGGTGGAGGATCTCTGTGCTGGTTTTCTGCAGCTGGGAATGCCTGTGCGGAGGCCGGGCTCCTGGTGGGCTATCCTAGCCTCAGGCCAGGGTCAGTCGCCTGGTGTGGCGGGGGCAAACCGCTGAGGAATGCCCACAGCCTCCTTGGAGGAAGCCCGGTGTGTCATTAATTCTGAAAACACGGGCAAGGGCCTTTTTTTTTTTTTTTTTGACAGGCAGAGTTAGACAGAGAGAGAGATAGAGAGAAAGGTCTTCCTTTTGTTAGTTCACCCCCCAAATGGCTGCCACGGCTGGTGCTGCACTGATCCGAAGCCAGGAGCCAGGTGCCTCTTCCTGGTCTCCCATACGGGTGCAGGGCCCATGCACTTGGGCCATCCTCCACTGCCTTCCTGGGCCACAGCAGAGAGCTGGCCTGGAAGAGGAGCAACTGGGACAGAAGTGGCGCCCCGACCGGGACTAGAACCTGGGGTGTCGGCGCGGCAGGTGGAGGATTAGCCTAGGGCCCTTTTAAAATGCCGCTGGAGCAGATGTGCTCCCAGGATTGCTGGAATGATTTAGCTGCCTCCAAGTCAGCCGTGGTGTCAGTGTGCCTGGCTGAGCGGTTTCCTTGGGGTGCAGTGTTGACGGGAAGCCTGTTCTGACGCATAACGTCCACAGATGCTGCAAGTGATGTGCTGAGATTGCTCAGAGAGCCCAGCGCACCTCCACCACTGCCTGGGTCTGGGGCGGCGTAGAAAGAGGAGGTGCGCACTGCAGGGTCCCCACTGCTGCAGAGGCTCAGGAGGGGCGGGGTGGTGGCGAGGGGAGGGCAACAGCCTCTCCCAGGAGGCTCGTGGGGAGCAGGGTCTGCCCGGGGCCAGCTGAGCCTGCAGTGGCAGCCCCCGCTGTGCGCTGGGAGCTGGGTGTGCAGCAGCCCGCCGGGTGCTCGGAATACAAATCAGCTTCAACTTTTGAACTACTTTCAGCAGGGGCAGCGAAGGTGTCACAGAAAAGAGCTAGCGCGTATCCAGTCGAGGGTGGCTTTCCTTTCTTTTGGGGTGGGGGGTTGGAGAAGGGTCTCGCAGGGCTGCCGGGCATGGCGACCCCTGTGTGGTGCAGGGACAGTGGCACCACCTGCCCCCAGGGCAAAGCCGTGCTGTCTTCCTTGAGCTTTGAAGCCGTTCACCCCCCCAGCCGCTGTGTTTATCCAGGACCCACGTCTGAACCAGGGAAGGGGAGCACCCCCGGCCTTCAGGGCATGAAGGGTTTTTCTGCACATCTCTCCCCAGCCTGGAGCAGACGCTGCCGGGGCGGAGGGCAGCTGGGCTGAGGACAGGGAATACGTGCCCTGCAGGAGGCCCTCGTCAGGGCCCCGGGCACCCAGCTGGGCTGGCGGCCGGGGTGCCTTGAGGACACTGGCTTGGGAAGACGTCAGTCACGGAAGATGACTCAGCCGCTGACAGCAGGCGTGACGCACAGGGAGCATCCCTGGTGAGCTGGCGGCACAGCTGCCACGACAGAGCCCTGGGGCCGCCGAGGCTGCAGGCGCCCAGGTCCCCCCAGCCCTAGGGTGAGGGACTGCTTGCAGTGGGGCCCTCCGCATGTCCTGGGCTGTGCTCCTAGCGTGCGAACACTGTGTGCCACTCGCAGCAGGGGTGCGGCTGCGGTTACTCACTGGTATTCCCAAAGCCCTGGTGACCCCATGATCTCACTTTGCTGCTCACCACCACCGCCCTGGGAAGCAGGCTAAGCAGGGACTACCAGCAGCCTGTCAGGTGCACCGGGGGGCTGTGAGGGCACATGGGGACACGGGACACGCCGTCCAACCCTCAAGCACGGGCAAGGGCGGGCTGCATCCCTGACTCTGCCTGCTCCTCTCTGTTCCATGAGCTTCCCCGTCCATTTCCTCCTCCAGGGTCACCGTCCAGAGAAGGGGCCGTTTGGCGTGAACCAGCACCAGGGAGAGGTCACTATGGGATGAAATCTCTCTGTGGAGCATTTGGGCTGAAGTCCTGCAAAGGATGTAGTGAGGACTGGTGGCAGAAATCCTGCCACAGCAGTCAAGAGGCTCCAGTCCCGAGGCGAGCTTCAGCTTACCTTGGACCAGTCACGCTGGGCCACACCCAGTGTGCATCACGGCCCTGCACAGGCAGACGTGGGGCCTCAGCCAGCACCACAGGCCCATGAGCCTGAAGCTGAGGCCGCCCCACGGTGCCAGAGCACCTGTGGAGCCCTGGCCTCCCCAGGGGTCACCAGGCCCAGCCTCGCCATTCCTGTGGCTCTGTCCGTCCATTCCAGTTGGGCCTGCAAAGCCTGAAAGTCCAAGGCAACGTCGGCTCTGTGGTGAACACACACTGCTGCTAGTTCAGGCATCTGCCTGGCCGCCGTGGCTGCAGCTGAAGTGCTGCGTCCTTCTGGGCCCGTGCGATGCACGCTAGAATGGCAGCGCGATGCCGTGCAGGGAGCAAGAGGCGGGAGGCACAGCCAGGCAGGGTGCGGGGACCCAGCAAGCCCAGCGCCGCTGAGGGTGGCTGCTCACAGCCCAAGAAGGCTGTGCCTGGGGTTCCGAGTGCACTGAGGGACGTGGGCAAGCCGAGTCCCCAGTTCAGATCACACGGAGCTTCTGGGCTGGGGCTGAAAGGCTGGAGAGGTCTGGAGTCTGGCCTGGCCTCTCTGGCCACGTCCCACCTCTGCTGTGTGCCTGTGTTGCCTGTCAGCCACACCTCTGGCTAGTGTGGCCATCACCTGTCTACACTAGCAGCACTGTGTAGCAGCCCCAGGGAAGATAACGCGCATCAGGAGTCCCCAGAGTGCGTGGCCGGCCTGAGCTTGCTCCGACTGCCCTACGCTGCGAGCCTCGGCTTGTCCTCCCCGGCGCTGGCGAAGACCTCCTTTCCCAGCAGCCCTCACGGCCTCTCCCAGGAAGGTCACCACCCAGCATCCCTCTCTCACCAAGACTTCTCCCAGGCTGAAGCCAGGCCATCTGTTCTAGACCCAGCACTGCAGCCCTCACACAACCTACACACATGGACAAATACGTACATGCAACATGCATACATGTACCCATGTGTTCATACACTCTTACACGTGCACACAGGTGCGTGCACAGTACTCACAGGCACACGCATGTGCACATGCATAGACACACAGACACCAATGCATGCGTGCACATAATGGAGACACACGTCACATGTGCACACACATACACACGCACACTTGTATGCATATACCTATGCACAGACACACATGGACACCGAAGCATGCATGCACATAGTGGAGAGACATACATATGTCACACATGCGCATGTGCAGACACATTCAGGCACCGACAGACACACATATCACTGCCCTCATGGAGTCAGTATTTTATAAGAGGAGCCAGTATTTTGTGAGATGAAATGTAGCAGTAAACTACAGGAGATGGTGATAACTATAAAAGGAAACATGAAGAACAGGGGCGAGGAGTGTGGTCAGTGTGGGCTGCTGGGAGGTGAGATCCGGGTGACGCCCTATTTTAGGAAGGATGCACGGATGAGCCCCCCGGATGCCGGAGAGGCCTGTGCAGCGAGCGCAGAGGGCCTGGGCAGAAGGCTGCCCGGCACCCATGAGGAACAGCTAGGAGGCTGGCAAGGCTGCCAAGGTGTGAGATGGAGCAGGAAGGCACCGGGAGGCTGGGTCAGCAGGGTCTTCCTGGGCCCTGTCGGAGCTCAGGCTGTGCCCCGGGGCAGATGGGAGCTGTTCTGAACAGAGGCGTGCCTCTGTCTCCTTTGTTTCCTGGGATGCGTTACATGCAGAGTGACTGATGCTGCCATTCCTGTGGCTGGGTGAGGGAGCGTGAGCTTGGTCTCAGGTCACCGTCAGATGCGGGGCCCTGGGGAAGCCCCTCCAGGTGCTGGCTCAGCCCTTGGGCCCTGGTTCCCAGGATGAGCCCGTGGCCTCAGAGGTGCCACCCAGGGAAGAGACGGTGCAGGGGGGAGGTGCTCTCCACGTTCAGTCCAGGTGTGGCACCGCGCTCTGTTCCAGGTCCGTCAGTGAGAACGTCACATGTCCCAGCCCACCGTGAGGGAGGCTGGGAGATGTCGTCCCGTGTGCAGAGATGGGAAACAGCGTGGTGGGCACAGCACCGACTGCCCAGGGACATTCAGGCAGGGAAGCAAGGTCCCCACGCAGAGCATGTGGGCTGGCGAGTGGACGGAACCTCCACGGCCCCACACCGCGGCCACGGCCATGCTCCAGTGGTGCCGGTTCCAGGCAGCTGTGGCCGTGCGTCTCTCTGAGGCTCCCCATCTACAAGGAAGGAATTGGAGAGCAGAGAGCAGAACCGGCCACGGCACCGAGCCCACTCAGGGCCCAGTCCCTGTCTCGCCCACTCTGTCCATGACTCCTATACACACGTGGCCTGCCAGTGGCAGCTCTAGTGGCTTCCAGTGAGAACAAGTAAGGAAACCGGCACACTTTCCTAAGGGCAAAGCCGTGCCTTTACGGGGGATCCTGAGACGGCGCTGCTCCTGTTTCTTTCCGGCACATGATGTCTCTCCATGAAGTGATTGATGGTGCATACAACTGCTTCATGCCCTAATTTAGCGATAAAAACCTTGGGCGACAGCAGGGTGCTTCCCACTGAAGTAAAACAGAAACCTCATCCCCTGGAGAAGTGTCTCCTGGAGCCCACTGCACGCCAGGTGCCCCCCAGTTGGCTGCTCAGCGCCCCCTCTGCAGCCTGCAGCCCCCCCCCCCCCCCCCCCGCAGCCCTGCAGTGGCCCAGGCACAGAAGTCGGAGCAGACACAAGTGTGTAAATTCTGTTCGGGGAGAGAAGGCGAGCCTTCCAGAGAACAGGGCGAGTTCTATGCGCTGGACCAATAGCAGGGTCAGAAGCTCTGGGGCACTGAGGTCACCAGCGCAGCATCGGGGGCTGCGGGGCTGGGAGAGGCTGTTCCTGCCACGGGGAGCCCCCTGCAGCTCCTGGCGTTCCCTCACAGCGGCCTGCGGTGTCCCGCCAACCACCGCCGTGGAGGGCTGGTGACTACGGCGAGTGAGAAGTCTGTCTAGGCCTCGGGTCTCCACCCTCCCTCTGGGCTGTTTCTGGAGAGGGGAAGAGAGAGAGACCCTTCCCACCCCGGCCCCCAGCGGACTGCAGGGGTGAGAGAGTGCGGGCTTGGGAGAGATATTGTGTGACCTAAGCCAGCTTGGGACTCGGGTGACTCACTCTTCTCCATGAACCTCAGTCTTGCCGTCTGTTGATAGGCACGATGATGTTGGATGAATTCAGTAACTGCTATAAAAGCCTTTGGATTTCCGAATGTACCGTGTTCCCTGGGGATCTGACGGGGTTGGTGCCAGGATCCCTGCCAACACCCAGATCCACAAACGCTCACAGAATCTGCACACGTCGTCCCGTGTACTTTAAATCCCCTCTAAGTTACTTTTGCTACTTGCTGAGGTGCAAATGCGTGTAATAGTTACCCACGTCGTTTAAGGAGTAGTGGCAGGAAGCCTGCCCACGTTCAGTGCACACGCAATCTTCCCACAGATGTTCTGGGCCCATAGCCGGGTGGTTCTAGGGGTGCGGAACCGTGGCAAAGCAGGACACCTGCAGTCTGCCTCCCAGGAGCCCTACGCAGGGTCCCCGGAGGGCCCTGTCCCTCAGGGATGGGCTAGAGGCCTCAACCCAGTGGCCTGGCTGCTCCCAGGGGCTCCTGAGGTCCCTGCCTGAGATGGGAGAGAAAGAGGGTGAGGAGTTTGCACATTGGCTCTGTTTACGTTCCACTGGCAAAACTAGTCCTATGTCCATCCTGGGATCCAGGAGGGCCGGGAAGTCACCCTGATGGACAGCGAGGCAGGACCACGCCCCCTCTAGCCCACTGCATGGCAGAGGGGCACACGTGTCTGGTGCACAGCTAACCGCCTCTGCCTGGGATCCCCGCAGAGCTGTGGGTTGTGCAGCTCACGTTCCTTGATGGACGCAGGGCAGCAGTCACGGGGCGCACCACAGGCAGCTCGGGGTAAACGCTGCTGTTCCGTGAGATCATGATCCCACCCCCGTCACTGATGAAGGCATATTTTAGAGTTAGTCCCGTAGTCTGCTCTGACCTCAGTTTTCTCTCGTGCAGAAATGGGGAGAGCAATGCCTGTTTGACAGGCTGCTTGGGGTTAGATGACACTGCAGCCTGGCACGGCACAGTGTCAACAAGTGGCCCGGCTCGCCGTGGAGGTGGCAGCAGGGGCGTCTGCATCACGGGGACCCCGCTGAGCAGTGCAGCGGACAGGAGGCAGAAGCCCCTGCTGTGTCTGCCAGCCAGCGGGGCCCTCCGAACAGCTCCGCCTGGCTCTTTACTTGAGTGCCCGCAGTTTCCAAATCTCTGATATGGGGAAACCAACAGAAACGTGGCGAGCACACGGGATTCTGATCCTTTCATGGCCGTGCGTCTCCGGCACGCAGTTTCTCCATGGAATCTGGAGGGATCAAGCGTGATCCAGAAGGTCAAGGCCACGAAGCGCCCAGTGTGGGGGTGGTGTCCACTCTGCAGGTCCCACGCCGAGCCCAGCCCCAGCAAAGGCAGCCCTGCCTCCCTCCACTGCCGGTCCCTGATGGGGGCACTTCCGTGCCGCTGTCTCGGCCGTGAGGCCCTCACTAGTCCTCGTAGAGGGGTGACGAGCGTGCCGACGAGGGTGTCAGGCAGCTGACGCACACGTGTCTGCCGTGGACCCACGTGCACTCTCAGCGCTGGCAGGGCTGCTCCCAGGAGGCTCGCAAGTGGGCTAAAGGATAACAGATGGGCAAGCACAAAACACAGCCCTTGGCATGGGCGAGACCGTGAAGCCTGCATCCAGGGGCCAGTGCAGGCCAGCCCCGGCCACTCGAGGGTTTGGGGACGCCCCGAATCAGAGGCTGGAGGCTTGCTGAGGTGTGGTTTGCAGGCCGGAAGCCCACTCTAAACAGCCCAGCCCGTGTGAGTCGTGGTTGCCCCCACAGTCAAGGTCTGGAACAGTTCCTCTGCCCCGGTCCCCACACAGCCCTCCCTTGCTGCCCGCACCCTGTCCAGACGCACAGCCTCTCGGCAGCCTGGCTTTCCCGGAACGTGCAGGCAGGATGGCGGGGTCGCCGTCCTTGTGCCTGACCGCATCAGCGGGCTGTCCTGCTCTCTGTGTTGCTGTGTGCGTGGCCGCTGTGCCCCAGCATTTCCCCAGTCACCAGTTCACTGCACGTGGGATGCTTCCAAGGCGTGGCCCAACAGGAGTCTCATGGTCATCCTAACCACGAAGTCGGCCTTTCACGCCCTGCTCAGCTGGTCCCTGCCTCGTGGAGTTGTGTTGATTAGAGGGGTCAGGTCAGCTAAGGCGCGGGGCACAGCCTGGCCTGCAGGAGTGCCCCACGCCGCCCAGCTCACCCTGGACAATGGGACCAGCCTTCCCACATGGATACTTCCTGTGTGATCTGGGCAGTGCCCCAGCCCTCTGTGCCTCGGCCTCCACGCCCTAAGATGACACAGGCGGGGAGAGTGCCTGGTTTCTAGGCTCAGTGCTGGACCGATGGACAGCCATCCGTTGAGATTTTCCGCAGGAGCTGAGCTTTCTGGGCCCTAAGTCTCGCTCTGGGCAGCATGCGCTCAGTGCAGACGCGAGCAGCTGGTGGGTGCCTGGCGCTGTGCCCTGGCGCCTGGGCCTAGAAAGCTCCATGCAATGTCGCTCCTTAGCGCTCGGCGTGGCTTCCGGCAAACATGTCTGAGTCAACAAGGCGGCGCCAGCTTGGGCTCCCGGAGGAGCTGCCTCTGCCTCCTCTTGCTCCCTGGGGAGTTGACGCCAGGCCTCTGCCGCGCGGGTGTCCATGTTTCCACTCTTGGGACAGCTGGGTGCGCACGTGAGCGGGTGGAGACCCCTGGCTGTCCGGCGGCTCCCGAGCGGCTCTCTCAGGCCTCCAGCCGGCCCCCGTGTTGACTGCGAGGCCGGCGGGTTCCGTGGTGCACCCGCACCCTCACCTTCCACGTTTTGTGGCCGGAAACACAAGGGTGGGCGGCACCGTGGCCCGAGCACTGGGCCCGAGGTTCCCTCCAAGAGGACGTGCGGGCGTGGACGTGGAAAAGCGTCCGGGGAAGCTGACGTGGTCCGCGGCCTTCGCAGCTCCGTGGCGCGCTCAGAACTGCAATCAAGAACCCGGTAAGGTGCGTGAGGACGCAGCTCACTACCCCGGGGCATCCTCTGTGTCCCACGCGCTGGGTGCCTCAGGCACCGCCCCTCCCCAGGGAGTAAATCAGGCGCCCCCTCATCCCTGTAGCTCCTATTTCTTCCTCCTGATTGGAACTAAAACAAGGTGGCCGGAGGAGAGCCATCTTGGAACCAGGAGGTGACCTGCAGCCGTGGCAGGAGGAAGTGGGCGAGGGTCCGCACCCTCCCGGATGGACTCTCTCTGGATTTCCTCCAAGTGGGGGAAGTCAGTCCCATCCAGGGAGTCTGCTAGGATCCTGGTTTGCGTGGGGAAGCCATGTGCACGTCCCTGCCACGCGTGGCCTGTGCGATGAGGGTGGACTGGACCTACACAGGCTCAGAGCCCAGGCTGTGGGGAATCCAGGAGGGCGGACTCCAGCTGTTGAGTGACAGGGATGAGCCAGCCCCGTTGGCCTCAGCGGTCCGTGATGTCCACAGATCCTAGGTCTGGATCTCAGCACAGCTCAGCCTGTCTGGGGCGGGGGAGGGGCCGTGCAGGACCTTGAGGAAGTCCCATGCACTCATCTCTGGGGGAGGTGGGGGGTGTCAGCTGCAGTGGGGGCAGCCAGAGCCCTCGGCACGGGTCCTGCACCTTGCAGCACGGAGTACGTGGGTGTGCCTGTGCTCAACGAAGCTGAGTGCCTGTGTCCCACCAGTCCTGGCCAGCTGAGTGAGGACGGCTTTGGGTCCGGGCCACAGGCTGACCAGCCTGGCCCAGGGCAGGCCACGGTCGCCGTGCGTCCTTGTCTGTAATTACAGCAGGAGGCTCCCCTATGCCAGAGGTCTGTGACTTTGTCATCCTTGGTTGTGTGAGGGAGGAATGTCCCCTTGGCCCTGAGCTAAGCCGTGGCCTCAGCTTCTCTCCTGTTCTCAGCTTCCCCGCCTGTGTCCGCGGGATGAGGAAGGGCGATCCAGTTTGTATTGATTTTGTCTGGAGAACGCCCCCACCGGCCTGTCTCGGGTTTTTCCGCCACGACTGGGGTCCTGAGGTTTGCTCCCTGCTGGCCGCCGCCGACTGTAATCAAGCGGTAACGGCCCCGCCGGCTGCAGGAGCGCGGGGCCATCCCTCACTGCCTCCAGGGCTGTTGACACATTGATTTCATTTTGCTCGATTTTTGGAATTGCACAACGATCTTTCAGCGCTGGGATCGAAATTCCGGCCCGCGGGGTTCCCTGAAGGGTGGCGTGGGCTGGGGCTGCCTCCTTTGTGTGCGGGCGCCCTTTGTCGCTCGCGCTGCCCAGAACCTTAGCCTCGGGCTGGTGGTCTCCCCTCCAGATGCAGCAGCCCTCTGGTCTTGCGTGCTTGGGATGTCCTGGTCCCACGGTGGCAGAACGCATGCAGCGCCTGGGGAGACGCCGCCGTCTGAAGGCTCAGGCCCTGAACCCCAGCTCCGGCTGGCGGGGGACCCCAGGGCTCGGGTCTGCTACGGGTCCCCGTGAGCTCAGTATTCAGAGTTGTGTTTGGACAGATGTGCATTTCAAGGGGGTGTGAAGGTCATGATTTCTCAGTTTGCCTGAGGAATTTGAAAGACACCGGGCACAGTTCCCAGTGTAGATGCCCAGGGTGGTCTGAGCATGCCGGAGGGGAGGGGCTGGGGTGGTGGCCCCAGAGCACCGTCAGCAGCAGTCAGGGCTGGCCGACTGCTGTCCAGTGCGAGTGTGTGTCCTCCTAACACCACTCCGTGACAGGACACTGCCATTTCTCTCCAGGGCGCAGAGAAACATGAGTCTGCGTGGAGTGGGTGCTGCACAGGGTGGTTTGACTTGCTTTTAGGTGTGGCTTCTGGCTGGCAGCGCTAGAACTGTCCCAAGAGGAGAGTGCTGGTTTCCCGGCGTGTCACCTGCCCGAGGTTGATGGCTGCCTTGGCTCAGCAGGTCAGCTCCCCAGGGCAGCAGCTGCTTTCCCCTGCTCTGCTCTCCCTTGTCATGTCCCAGTCACCCACCGGGAAGGATGGGCTCCCGCGGTGACCCGCCTCCCTCTGACACGTCTGGTCACTGCCAGACACCCTCTGTCTCCTGGCCTGGTCGCCCTGGAGATGGAGCCTGCCTTTTGACAGCCCACTGGCCCCTGTTCCAGCTGCTCACCAGCCCGTGCCAGACCTGCGTCGCCTGGTTCTGGTGCAGTCACATCCACACAGGCACTTGGTGCAGCCTCTGACTTAGCACCCCTGAATGACTGGATCCTTGGCAGTGCAGATGGGGGGCTTACTTTGGGGTACCCCAACTCAGCCTGCACTCGGAGCTTCTCCCCACACCAGACTCAGCACTCAGCCTGCCCCCACTTGCCCACACTCCTTCCTGCTTCCTGCCCTCCCCCATCGCTCCCTGGCTGCCCCTGAATCTGCTCTTCCCGCAGGACGCTGCCTGCTGGCCTCACCCCGTCACCCAGCGCCCAGCCCGTGCTTCCCCTGTGCTGTTTCTGTGCCGCCCCCGACAGCCAGGCCCCGGCTGGAACCACGCCAAGGCCACGCTTCAGGCCTGCGGCCAGTTCCCAAGGCTGCCCACCCGTCCACGAGTCATCCCTCCCCCTCAGTTCCCACAGTGGCCATTGGAATTCTCCCAGTCTTCTTCAAGGAGTGAATGCCCTGCAGCCCTCTGCTCTCAGGGCATGCCTGCCTTTCTCTGACTTCCCCAGACCCCTGCTGGTCACTGCCTGCCGGCCTTACCTGTGCCTGGGCTTCTGCGGGGTGGACGTGGGTGGACAGCCCGATGTCAGGGCCAGCCAGTCATGGGCTGTGGTGCAGCCTGATGTGGTAGGGACCAAGCACCTTCAGGGGAGGGCAGACCAAGGGCTGAAGCCCAGAGCGAGTGGTCTCACAGGGGAGGGGGCCGAGGAGAGGGTGGGCGAGCCCCTCGAGGTGACAGGGCGGGTGCAGGCCTCACTGAGCACCGTGATCTGCCTGAAGGGGTGGAAAGCTCGGGGATGCGTTCCTTGCCCACGTCCTGTGCCCACGCTTGGCCCGTGGCCTTGTGCTCAGAGGCTCGGCACTCTGCCTCCGTCACCCCTCAGCCGGCAGGAGTGCTCTGAGGAAGGGCCGGCACGGAGACGGATGAACAGCGGTGAAAATCCCTGGCGCATGCTGACTCCGCTGGGGTCTCTGGGCCACCGATGGTCTGAATGACCCAGGAGTGACAAGCTGCCGCGAGGTCGCCAGGGCACCGGGAGAGGGCTGGGTGAGCGGGGTCCAGATGTGGGGGGGACGGGCCCATCTGCCCCTCCCTCTTGTCTGAGCCTCCTGTGGCGTGTCCAGGTGGGAGTCGGGAAAGCCTGCCCACTTGTGTCATGGGCTTCCACGTGCTGTCTTGAGTCTGCCTGGCAGCCCCAAAGGCCACGTCCACTGCAGAGGGACCTGGCCCCTGGCAGTGGACAGAGGCTGCCCCGGGTCTCCCCAGCGGCTGCCCGAGGCCGGCTCGTTCAGGTGTCCCAACCCTCGGGGCGCCCTTTCCTGAGCATGCCGGCGTGTGTCCACCGCGTGGAGCCTGGCTAGAAGACCTTCCCTCTGTCCCCCGCCTGCCTTTGCGGCCAGGCCTGGAGAGCTGCCCGCTGCCATGCAGAGTTGGGCTGGGGAGAGGCTGAGAGCGGTGGGAGACTGAGCAGAGCCCCAGTGCAGCCCCCCCCCCCCAGCCACACCCCGCACCAAGCACCTGCAGCTCCCAGAGCTGTCGGCAGCATCGGGCATGGGGTGAATAGTGAGCTGCACAGAGCCAGGGCTTGGGGGAGGAGGACCGGGGAAGCTCACCAGCCCCGTGGGCAGCTGGCCGTGGGCGTGGTCAGCAAGGCCTCTCTCGGAAGGGGACAACCACCCCAGGTCTGGGATTCTGCGAGCACCGAGGAGCGTCCTGCCAGCGCAGGAGTCTCGGCCAGAGGCGGGACACCAAGGCTCCTGGCAGGGAGCAGTCCCGGGGCTTTGTATCCGGCGTCTGGGCCCTGAACACAGCAGGGCGTTGTCTTTCACACCCTGGCGCTGGCCCCTGTAAGTCTCCGTCTGCCTGTTCGGTTGTGTGTGTTTAGACTCGGTGCATGTCAGAGCTGCAGCACTGCTTACGTGGTCGCTGCAGGGCCGAACCGCGCATGCTAGACTGCTTCGGTTGTGAGTGGCTTTTCTTGGAAAGGCCCCTTGCCCCCTGTTCCCAAAGCCCCTGCTGGGAACCCCTGTGTCCGCCCCAGCCAGCTTCCCTTAGAGCTCGACTGCCCTTTTCTTTAGTTTGGGGGTGGGTTGCTGCCACACCGCCTGTGGCCCAAGAAGCAGAAAGGGGTAGCACTGCGGGCACAGGGAGCTGGGACCCAGGCCTGAGAGGGAGTGAGGGCCAAGAGGTGTTCCCCATAACCTCAGGTGTTATTCTGAGTTCACCAAGATATTTCAGGGGCTTAAGGAGAGGAGTGATGAGCCGATTTCTGGTTTAAATCACTCTGGAGAGCCCATGGGCGGGCAGGAGTCAGTGGGGGCTGCAGGGTGGGTTAGCCCTGGCTGCAGCCCCCGAGCCACAGTGGGGGCTGCCGGTGCTGCCCTCTGCCGTGTGGTCCCGTGGCTCATTCAGTCTCTCTCGTTCATGGCATCATTTCTTCAGTGTGTCGCTGGTTCACGCCGTCACTCGCGCACTCTCACATCTGCAGCCGCTGTGTGTGTGCTGTGTGTGTGCTCTGCTGCCTGTTCATGCCAGAGAAGCATGGGAGGGAGGGTCTCAGGAGCTCACTTCACCGACTTACCAATCACCCGTGGATAGCACTGCTCTGTGATTGGAGAGTGGTTTCAGAAAACCCAGGGTGTGTGAGAGAAGTAGAAGGAAGGGCTTAGAGCAAAGAAGAACTTGTTTAGCCTGGAAGCTTGTTGGAAGTGTGAAGTTTGGTCTTCGCTGTCTGGAAGTCTGCTATGTACTGGACTTTGCTGTCCGGGAGTCTGCGGAGACACTGGACTCGCAGGCAGAGAGAACTGCATGGGCAGACACAAGGAGCCAGCCCCGGGTCCTCCTAGTTAGACCTCTGACTTCAGGTGGAGAAGGTGGCCTTCCGTGGGCAAAGACTGGAGCCACGGAAGCTTGGGGCCAGGCAGGGGCATGGAGGGAGGTGATCAATACAGTGAATATTTTGGAGGTGCAATTGCGAGGGTTTAGTGGTCAAACTGATGGGATTGTCAGGAGTGCTGCAAGGAAGGGAGAAGTTCACGGAGGACCCAGCGTTCTGGTGTAGATGGCCAGTAGTGGTGCACTGACCCAGAACAAGGATCAAATAGAAAAGCAGATCTTACAGGGGAGACAGCAGCATGCGCTTGGGACGCGGCGAGCTTCGAGGGACCTGGCACGTCCGTGGTTAGGTGTGGCAGGAAGTCTGCACTTTGGGAGGTGGTGGGACTTGGGTCACACAGCCGGTCCTCTTCTGCATGTGTGTGGTGTGGCGAGACTCAGGGCAGCAGGTGCGGTCAGCCAGGCAGCCACGTGGAAGGTCACGCCTGGCTCGGCAGGCGCTGTGCTGGGAGCCCAGGAAGGTTGGATTAGGACCCGCCCTGAAACTGAGCTTAGAAATGAGGAGCCGCTTACCGAGTGCCGTCACGCGCTGTGTCCATCTCCGCCTCGCGAAGGCGTTCATCTGCTGTACAGGAGGGGACTGGAGCCCAGCCGTCCAGTGGACAGTGTGGCAGAGCTGCCCCGGAGTCAGCTGCCTTCTCTTTCTTTCTCCCTAAGTTTTGTCACAGCCTCCCCATCCTGGTAGGTCCAGTGTGTTTCACTCTGTCACCTTCTAGGACAGTCCCAGCAGCTCGGAGGTTGTTTGCACTTATTAGAGATACGGGCATCTGGAGACCTGTTGATGTTCCGAGGGTAGTAATTGAATGCACCAATAGGTAATTACAGCAGTATTAGCAGAAGCATGAATTACATATTGAAAATAACTGGGATTGCGTTTTCATGCGAAAGTGAAAGATTTTGAGAATTATCACAGCTGAGTCTTGGTGCAAAGGGCAGCTTTTGGATTTCTTAATTTCTGATAGTTTTCAAAGTCGTGGTTGCCGCTGTGGTTCAGAAAGGGCAGCTCTTAGTGGGAGCTGGAGATTTCGGAAGCTGTCCCTTGCCCGAGCCCTGATCGGCACACTGAGGCTGTCTCAAACATAGCTGCTGCCTCGCTGAAATCCTCCTGCCCTCTCGGAGCCATGGGATGGACTGGTGAGAGAGACCTTAGGAGTCACGTAGCGCGTGATGACATGGACAGCCACTGCTTTTCCACGTTGGGAGCTGGATTCCTGAGAAGGATGAGGAGGCATGGTTGTCATTCATTCGTTTGCCAGGCAACGTGAGGATGCAGAAGCTGTGTGCTGAGCCGGTCCCTTGAGCTTGGGCACTGTGCCACAGGCACGGGAGGTCTGGCTGCCGTCCCATTCGTGGTGTGACACTGGGAGAAGTGGCTGCTGGGCTGTGCTGCAGGTGAGCAGCCCCAAGACTGGGAAAGAGAACTCCCTCGGGCTGCCCAGTGGCCAGCTCTGACCTCAACATTTCAGCACCCAAGCGCGGGCTCCTTCTGTGCCCTGGGGCCTCCCCAGGCCTGTGGTCACGTCACGTCTGTGCTTGAGTGTGGACTGAGGCAGCACGTGGACGACGGAGTCACGTCCATTCCAACCTTCCGCTGTCCTCCCTGGGCTACGCTTTCTTTGTAGACTCTGTCTTCTCCCTTTCTTTGAGCAAAGCTTCCCCTTTCCAAAGGTCTAGTCTACACCTTTCGAAGGGTCCGTTTTACAAAACTCCTTAATTTGCAAGGGCTCTTTCTTCCTGGATCTGGGATATGGTCCCATTTTACTTTTCATTCACTTCCTTGTCCATTTCTTCATTTGCTTTATTTATTCAGTGTTTCATTGACCAGAGACTTGTTTCTGGGAATACGAGTGAGAAGGCACAGCTGTGGCCTTTGGGGCCGTTGTGACTGGGAAAGCCCATAGGGCCCAGAGAGCCACGGCGGGGCGGGGAGTGCAGTGACAGCACAGGAGGCCCCTGGCATGCATCTTGCTGGAGCTCAGGGATAGCTGAGGGGGAGGAGGAGAGGCTTCGGAGCAAAGCTTCCAAACAAGAGGAGAGTGGAAGGAGCTGCCCTGGGCCCCGCTCCGGGGACCTTGGGGAACATTCTTTGTCTAGGGAAGGCGTGGAGCCTGGGAATCCACGATGTGCATGGGGCGAGGTCTTTCCAGTACAGCTGGGGCCTAAATGTGTATGTGAGTACATATGAGTATGGAGCATGAGTGCATGCGTGTGTGTGTCTGTGAGAATGTGTGTGTGTGCATGTCTGTGTGTGCATGTCTGTGAGATGTATGTGTGTATATATGTGTGTGCATGTGAATGTGCCATGTGCATGAGTCTGAATTTGTGTATCTGTACATGAGTGTACATGTATGTGTGTGAATGTGTGTATATGTTTATGAGTGTGTATGTGTCTGGGTATATATGTGTGTGAATGTACTTGTATGTGTGTGAATGTGTGTATATGTGTGAGTGTGAATCTGAATGTGTGTGTATGTGCATGAGTGTACATGTGTGTCTGAATGTGTGTATATGTATATATGAGGGTATGAATGTGTGTATGTGTGTGAGTGTATGAATGTGTGTACTTGTGAGTGTGTATGTCTGAATGTGTGTAACTGTGTATGAGTGTATATGTGTGTCTGAATGTGTATATGTGCAATATGAGTGTATGAATGTGTGTATATGTGTGTGAGTATGTGAATGTATATGTTCACGAGTGTACATGCATGTGTCTGAATGTGTGTGTATGTGCATGAGTGTACATGTGTGTCTGAATGTGTGTATATGTACATATGAGGGTATGAATGTGTGTATATGTGAGTGTGTATGTGTCTGAGTGTATATGTGCATGAGTGTATGTGTGTGAATGTGTGTATATGTGCATGAGTGTGTATGTGTCTGGGTATATATGTGTGTGAATGTACTTGTATGTGTCTGAATGTGTGTATATGTGGGTGAGTGTGTGAATGTATATGTGCATGGTTGTACATGCATGTGTCTGAATGTGTATATGTGTGTGAGTGTGTGCATATCTGTGTGCTCGTGTGAGCACATGTGTGTGGAGAAAAGTAAGAAATGAGACCAAAATGTGACCAGCCCCTGGCGTGAAGTCGCGTGGCAGCCATCGAAGCCATCACGATGTGGCTGAGAAAGGACCGTCCTGGTGGGGACCCTCCTTGCCCCTTCAGCTGCTGATGGAAAGCAGACTGTCCCCATGGTGGGTTAGGGCAGGGGGGTGGGGCCACCTTGCTGGCCTCAGCTTCATTCCCGGCATCTGTAGGACCCTGTCTCCCAATCAGGCCTCAGTTGTAGGAACTGCGGATTGGGATAGACAGATTTGGGGGAACACAGTGCAGCCCATGGGGATGGCTGCCTCCACCCCCACCCTGCTCCCGGGCTCACCCTAGGCAGAGCGTGGTGCCTGCAGACCTGCAGCCTGAGGGAGCTGTGTCCACACTGGCTCTCCTGCAGCCCTCAGCCTGGACGGCTTGTTGTACTGTAAGGGGTGGGGAGGGAGGAGACGGCTGGGCCAGGGCTGGAGCCAGAGCTGTGGGGAGAAAGGAATGGGGCGGAGGAGTGACACCAGGGCGGCAGTGAGAATCCTTCTGTTGATATTTCCTGGGACCAACAGCAGGAGGCTGTCCCCTATCGGGGGAGGGGCATCAGGCCCTGAACACATCCCCTGGGACAGGCTGACTGTCACGGTCATCAGCGATGCCTCTGCCCAGGGCTCCCAGGGGCAGGGGGCTCAGGGGTTTAAGGTGATGAGGCCACTGGGAGGGGGCCCAGCGTTCAGCTTCCCTGGTAGGATGGGCCTGCCCGGGCCCTGGGAGCCGCGGTGGGAGGGCCCCCCTGCTGGGGAGCCGTCTGCTCTCAAGCAGTTGCACCCTGGAGGCTGGGAGCTTGCACAAATAAAGTCTCATTACCGGGAAGGCCGGGCTCTTCGCGTCAAGGTCCCCAGGGCTTTGCAGGCGCTGTTAGCGGTGATTTGTGCTGGGACTGACAGGCAGCGGGGGCAGGGTCCCCTTGCCGCATCTCACCCACTCAGTCATCTTGCTCAGAGAGGCCCCGGATGTGTGCACACCCCCCTCACCACAATGCAGGGCGGCGTCTGCTCTGCGGATTAGAGAAATCCTGAAATAATTAACTCACTCAGAGAGGATTCACCCAGCACCTGCCGCTGCCGGGCTAGGGATGGATGGGGCAGGACCGGCAGGTAGAGGAGCAGCTCCAGTTCCCAGAAGTCAGATCAGAGCCACGACCAAGCTCCTGGCCGGGGTGGGGGCTGGAGGGTGAGGCAGAGGAGCTGAGGACCAGGCTTCACAGGGAGGAGTGGGGGCGCCCGCGTGGGAGGCACAGACAAGGTCGGGGCGCGTGCAGGTGCACCTGCCCCGCTGCTGCCTTCTCCCCGGGGCTTGGGGGTTCTGGCTCTGACTCCTGCCGCTGCCTGCTCTGCCGGGAGAGGGGTCTGCAGCCTGTCGTCTGCCAGCCGCTTCACTGCAGGGCGGGGCCAAGGCTGCGGGAGGGGCACTGGGTGCCCAAGATGCCTGAGTGAAGAGCGGTGCCCCCAGTGTGCTTCCCCGGAGCGCCCCTGCTGTGCCGTGCAGCCTCACACAGTGCCAGGGCACATGTGCCAGCTCCCCGGTGGCTTCAGCACAGGCCTCTCACACCTGTCACACTTCCGTTAAGATGCTAGGCAGAGCGTGGCGCCTGCAGACCTGCAGCCTGAGGGAGCTGCATCCACACTGGCTCTCCCGCAGCCCTCAGCCTGGACGGTTTGTTGTACTGTAAGGGGTGGGGAGGGAGGAGACAGCTGGGCCAGGGCTGGAGCCAGAGCTATGGGGAGAAAGGGATGGGGCAGAGGAGTGACACCAGGTGAGATCGCGGCTCTCCTAGAAGTGCTTTTAAGAGAAATATCACGAACAAGTCAGTGTTGCAGGCAAGGAGACAGCCGGGGGTCAGAGACGGGGCCGAGGACCGGGCGGGCTGCCCACTGTGCCTTCTGCAGATGGAGACGGCGGCTTTCGCCTGCATTCCCGCTTTCTCCTGCTCAAGGCTGCACCCTTGAGACACCTCTCAATTTGAGTCCACAATGCCTGTTCCTGGACACACCCAGGCCAGCACCCACTACCTCTGACTCACACACACACACTTGTGTGTGCAAACACATAGCACTAACAGAAGTGTGTGTATGCACCAACACCCACCATGCATGCCTACTCTCCCAGGAACACACAAAACACACAAGAACATGTATGTCCCCACACAGTACATACACACATGTAGACAGTGCATGCACTCTGGGCACACACAAAGACGTGCACACACACACACACACATGTGTGGTGTGGAGTGGGCCAGCATTTCTCCAGCATAGATGAGCCCCACATCGTGCTGAGGAGGGGACAGCCCTGTCACAGTCTGGCTCTGGGACACTGGAAAACTCTGTGCCCTTTGAGACTCCCATGTCCAACTCATAAAGTAGATTCAGGGAGGGGCAGGTGCATGGCACAGTGGGTTAAGCTGCCACTTGTGACACACGTACCCCATATTGGAGTTCAGGTTCAAGTCTCGGTACTTGGCTTGCAATCCAGCTCCCTACTGATGTACCTAAGAAGGCAGCGGGTGATGGTTAAGCAGGTGGGATCCTACCACACGTGAGAGACCAGGAAGGCATTCCTGGCTCCTGGCTTTGGCTTGGCCTGGCCCAGCCCAGGCTGTTATAGGAGTTTGGGAAGTGAGCTACAGGAAGATTCATGTTCTCTCTCTCTCTCTCTCTGCCTTTAACATAAACAACAAATAAATCTTAAAATAGGAGAAATTGAGTGAGGAGGTGGCTGTGTTGGTGAGGGCAAAGGGGAGGGGTGTGGGAAAGGAGAGACTCTCGACCAAGGAGTGAGCACTGGGCACTGGGCACAGGGCGTGGGGCTGCTGAGGGGCTGGGCGCTGGGTGCAGGCTGGTCCAGGGCCTGGTGCTGGGTGCAGGCTGGTCCAGGGCCTGGTGTTGGGTGCAGTCTGGTCCAGGGCCTGGTGCTGGGTGCAGGCTGGTCCAGGGCCTGGCGCTGGGTGCAGGCTGGTCCAGGGCCTGGTGTTGGTGTAGGCTGGTCCAGGTGTTGGGTACAGGCTGGTCCAGGGCCTGGTGTTGGTGCAGGCTGGTCCAGGGCCTGGTGTTGGTGTAGGCTGGTCCAGGTGTTGGGTGCAGGCTGGTCCAGGGCCTGGTGTTGGTGTAGGCTGGTCCAGGTGTTGGGTGCAGGCTGGTCCAGGGCCTGGTGTTGGTGCAGGCTGGTCCAGGTGTTGGGTGCAGGCTGGTCCAGGGCCTGGTGTTGGTGTAGGCTGGTCCAGGTGTTGGGTGCAGGCTGGTCCAGGGCCTGGTGTTGGTGCAGGCTGGTCCAGGTGTTGGGTGCAGGCTGGTCCAGGGCCTGGTGTTGGGTGCAGGCTGGTCCAGGGCCTGGTGCTGGGTGCAGGCTGGTCCAGGGCCTGGTGCTGGGTGCAGGCTGGTCCAGGGCCTGGTGTTGGGTGCAGGCTGGTCCAGGGCCTGGCGTTGGGTGCAGGCTGGTCCAGGGCCTGGTGTTGATGCAGGCTGGTCCAGGGCCTGGTGTTGGGTACAAGCTGGTCCAGGGCCTGGTGCTGGGTGCAGGGCATGAGGTTTTGTGGAGTTAGGTGGTGGGTGCTGGGTGCAGTGCGTGGGGCTGTGGTGAGCTGAGCTCACCACTCCAAGCCTGAAGGGGAAGTGTGGATGATACCAAGCCTTGGGGAGCGGGGCAGACATTTGTCCTGGGTATGCCTGTGACCTTTGGCTTAAGGTGAGGCCAAGGTGACCCTGCAAGGAGAGAGCTGGATGAAGAGATAGCTTCGTGTTTTGACCAAAGCCAGGCCACCAGCTCAGGGTTCTGGGGACTTGCCCCTCCCTGTCCTCACAGCTGGCCTCCTGGTGACTTGGCCCTCCCTGTCCTCACAGCGGGCCTCCTGGTGACTTGGCCCTCCCTGTCCTCACAGCGGGCATCCTGGTGACTTGGCCCTCTCTGTCCTCACAGTGGGCCTCCTGGTGACTTGGCCCTCCCTGTCCTCACAGCGGGTGTCCTGGTGACTTGGCCCTCCCTGTCCCTGCAGCAGGAGCCCAGGCTTGCTCTCCCGCCCTGTTGGTCTCCTGTGGAGTCCAGCACATCTGTTCTGACAGCACTGGTGGCTCCTGGAGCTCTGACTCGGCTCAGCACGCAGGCAGGCTGGCAGCTGAGACCCCCGCTTAGCAGCTCAGAGGTGAAGCCGCCACATGACGACATCTAGGGGCTGCGCATCCTCCGAAGGCCCCTACCCCAGCCCACCCCATCCTGGTCGCCGTGGCAGGCAGGATGCTGTGAGGCGTGAGGCCCTGGTACCTCAGCCTGGGAGCCCCGGGGAGCTGGAGGAGGGAGCAGGCCTGGTGGGGAGGGTTCTGCGGGCTCGCTCAGGAAGTTCACTGGCACAGGCCCTGGGGTCTGTCCTGGGCCGGGGCAGAAAACCTGAGTGAGGTCCCGTCCCGCTGGTGTGGCTCTGTGTGATGCTAGGGCGCTGCCCCACCTGCCCGGGGGCTCAGGTTCTGAGGAGCCGCTGTACCGAAGACCAAGCGTCAGTGCCCCGGGCTCGCGCCGCCTGCCTGACCTGCGCACGGAGCAGGTGCGCTGGGACTGGGTCCTTTCCGAGAAGGTCCCAGTTGTGCGAGTTGAGAGAAGACCCTCTGGAGACGAGTCCTGTGGAGGAAAGAGCTGAGGCTTCCCCGTACCCAGACAGGAAGAGGAGACCCCCGAGAGGGCAGGGGACACGGACACCCCAGCCCCGCCCTGCAGCCCCTCTCCCTGTGTCTTGCTTCCACTGCCTACAGAGGGGAAGGGAGGGCAGAGCCTGTGATGAGAGGTGGATAAGAAGGGGGCCGATCCCTGGGGGTTCCTCTTTGCAGCTCAGAGGGAGGAGACGGGGCTTTGAGGAGGTGGGTGGACCCTGGCTTGCTGCTTTGCTCTGTGGCAGGGCCCCCTGTGCTGGCTGTCCTGGCAGAATCCGACTCTGCCTGGGCCACCAGAGGATTGACCACAGGGATCTGTGTGCATGTGGGAGACGGGACTGTGTCGGAAGCACCCTGTGCAGTGCCAAGGCAGCACTGCACCCCGTTGGGCAGGGCTGCAGATGCACATGGTGGACTGGGGCTGTGCTGGGCTCCCCCGACACTCAGCGGCCCAGGGTCTGGGCTGGAGAGTCCAGCTACTCCAGCTACTCCAGCTGGGGGCTGCTCCTCTGTCCCGGGAAGGAGGCGCTGCAGGTGTCTGAGGGATTTTCACGTAGAAGAGGGACCAGGTTCAGCGGGACCAGGGGCTCTGCCTCTGTGTCCAGACGGCCCTGCTGTCTGCCTACACCCTGTGGCATCTCGCCCACTGAGGATGGAGGGGCTGGCGGAACGATGTCCCGGATGCTTCTCCTGCCCTCCAGAACTCGGCCTGGCAAGGCCGAGGGACAGAAAGGGCAGGAGTGTTCCAGCATCCGTGGGGGTTTGAAAGGCAATATTTCATTTTCAAACTTGGGTGACTCTGGAAGGCCGGGCTGACCTCCGGAGCTGTCCTGGGGACCAGGGTGGCCTTTGGCGCCGTCTTTGGAGCAGGGTGACCCTTGGCTGTGTCCCTACCTGTGGGCTCAGGCATGCTTTTCACTGGAACGGCAGGAATGAGCAAACTTCAAGCTTCTTTAAGAGCCCGGAGAGCGACCGCGTGTGCCTCCTCCCACAGTTACTATGGATTTGCCCACTTCCCAGTTTACACCAGGAACCTCAGGGAGCTCCGTGCAACACTGTCACGATAAATACGTTCAAGTGACTGCCTTGGTCTCATGTGCTGTTCGCAAAATGCCCTGCACAGCGTAAGGTGTGGATGAGAGAAGTGCATTTCTCACGGGGTGGGGACTGGGAGTCTGAGGTGGAGGTGTTGGCAGAGCCCACCTCGGGGCTGGGGGCTGCTCTCTGCAGGTGCTGGGGCTGTGTCTTCACACGGAGCGGGGAGGATGCAGACCGGGTGGAGAAACGCTGCTCTCTCGCCGTGGAGAGACGCAAGCTGCAGGCGGTCTCTGAAGCCGCTTTCAGAGCCCTGCCCCACTCCTGGGGGTGCAGCCCTCGTGCCCTGAAGTGCTTGAAGGCCACCACCCTGCAGTCCGGGTCCCCACACCTGACTTGGAGGAACATAGCTGTCCCCCTCCCATTCCTGTCCTCATCACGTTGGAAATACACGGGGAATTTGCTCTGTCACCCCATGGCTGCAGTCCATCCCAGAATGATCCCAAAAGCTCAGCGCCCAGTGTGCCATCCAGGTAAGACTGCGCAAGGCTCAAAGGTGTGTTTTACTGTGGCTGGCCCCCCTCCCACTGTGCGCGATGCAGTGGAACCTGTCAAGGTTCGTCCTCAGGTTGCCCTGGCCAGGCAGTCCCAGGACAAAGTCGGCCATTCCAGAGGTGGGAGAGGGACCACAGCTCTGAGACCTCAGGATCGGGAACGGACTTTGGCTCAGCACTGTGCCCTCATGCCTGTGGGGCTGGGGTCGCAGCCCCCAGACACGGGGTGGAGGTTCCACCCACATCTGACCCCTAGGGCTCTGGGAGGCCCGGTGCCTGTGGTGTGGCAGCTCCACCGCTGGCCCAGCTAGACACTGCCCTAGCAGGAGCCTGCTGCAGCGGCCTTGGCCCTGTGGTGGCTTCCTGCCTGTTTCCCATGACACTCTGGGGCACCTTTGACACCCGGGTGGATGCAGCCAGGCCCCACAGTTGGCTGTGTGAGGTGCAAGGCTCACTGGCTGCCTGGGCTGCACTGGGGCCTGCTAGCTCGGGGACTAAGCTCGATGACCGGGTGGGGAGCAAAGCCCGACATGAGGCAGCAGCGCCCCCCCCAGCAGTCAGTGCCGCCAGCCCTTGTGCTTTGAGCCTTTGTTGGGTGGGATGGCCTTAGTGACCCCTGTGGGGCCTGGGGTCAGCCTGCTTGTCTGGGACATGCGTCCTGGCTGTGTTGTCTGGGACAGCGGGACCCGTGCCTGTTGTCCCTTGACTGGCACCTGGCTTCTGGTGCACTGCTGACCCGCACTCAGTCTGCCCTGTGTGGATGGGCTGGGACTCCCAGAGCATGGAGCGCATCTTCCTTCGGCGCAGCAGCTCTCCTCCGAGTCCCTCCTCCCTCCTCTGCTCCTGAGAGCAGCCCAGGGAGCCAGGCTGCTCCTGCATCGTTCCTGCAGCCAGGTCACAGGTGTCACGGAGGCAGGTTCTGCCTCCCCTCAGACGCTCTGGTCCCATCTGGTACCACTGGGTCACACGACCCTCACTTCCTCCTGCAGCCATGGGATTTCTGCCAGCATCTGTTCATACCGCGTGCACAGTCCCTGGCAGGTGGGGCTGTCTCCATGGTCCTCTCCATCTGACCCTCGGAAGATCCCCCTGGGGTGGTCCCCACATGGGGTCCTCCTCTCTGTCTCCCCCTGGGGCTCCCACATGGGGTCCTCCTCTCTGTCTGACCCTCGGAGGATCACCCTGGGGCCTGGCCACGACCCTTCAGACTTTTTCAGGCAGACATCTCCAGCCCCTTGCGGCCTGTACCCACCACCCAGTTCATGGCCACGTCCACACGTTCAGGTATTTGTGTCGGCAGCACCCCACTCGGCACCTGCTTCCTGTCTTACTTAGTTTGCTGCTGGGATGGCCCCCAGGGCGGGTGTCCCAGTACCAGAGATGTTATTTATCGTGGCTCCGGGGGAGTCCACGATGGAGGTTCCGGCAGGCTTGGTCCATGGACGGCGTCTTCTCACCATGTCTGAGGTTTTTGGCTTCTATAAGGATACAAATCCTGTTGGTGAGGGCTCAGCCCTCACAACCTGCTCAACTCCTGGAGGCCTCACCTCCAGATACCACCCCTGCAGGCCTGGGGTAAGCACGAGTTTGTGTGCCTGTGTTGGGGGGGGTCATAAACTTGCAGGCCTTAGCAGATGAGTCTGGTCCCGGCTGGCGACGTCTTCACACTCGGCACAACACGCCTTTGCCTCCAAGTACGTTTCAATGAGAACAGATTTTTTTTAAGTCACCCTAATCATTTTCTGGGGAGTGAATCTGATTTGCAGTCGTGAGTGTCCTTGTGAGATTTAATTTCTCTGCGAGGCTGAACGGCTGCCGTGGTACGCGGTGTCGGCTGTGGTGGTTTGGTCTTGGCATATTCTCATTGCAATCTTCAGATGGTTTAGCGCAAGCAAAATTGAAATACCTGTGTAAACCCCGGCCTCCTGCAATGAGATTGCTATGTCTGAATCAGAGAGCGTCCAGTCGGCATGGTTTTTAATCAGTCCGGGTTGTCCACTGAATTGCAGTTTGTAAGCACCGTGGGGCCTCCAGAAAGGTACTTGGTGCCCTCACCTATCACAGCGCTGGGGGTAAAGGGGGTGGGGATTCGGACAGCGGCTCCAGCTCCAGCCCCAGCCAGGCAGCCTCCTGCATGCAGCACCCACGTCAGCACACGTCCTCACTGGCTTGTTCTGGGGCCTCCTTGGTGGGCATTGTGCAGGCCAGACTCAGCCCCCGGGGCCCCTTGACTCCAGGCTGGTAGCCCTGAGAGGATGTTGTGTGGGGCCACCCACGAGGCTTCCCCAGCCGCGTGACGGCTGACCGCTCACTCAGGGAGCTGAGCCCGGGAGCCCAGGTCCACCACTCTGCACTCGGGGACTGGGACCGGCATACATCTGCACACAGCCACGCCTGCTAGGAACTCTGGCTTCAGTTTTACGGCTTCAGAGGAGAAGCAGCAGGAGGAACAGGGAACGAGGGCCTCACGTGACGGCTGCGAACGCCACAGAACCTGGCAGCCCCTCAGGCGGTGTGGGGGACAGTGCTGGCATCATTACAGAGCCACAAGTCCCCCTGGGGGGCCATGGCAGCCACTAACGAGGCTTGGCGCCGCCCTCTGTTCCGTGCCGTCTCCGTCCCTTCCTGGGTCACTCCGGCCACGCTGGTGTCTGCGCTGATCTGAGCCAGGACTGAGATCCGCCTGCCGGGACTGTCTCAGCAGCCCGTGGCGGGGACTGTGCCCCTCCCCCGCAACTCAAGGGTGTAGCGCAGTGCCTGTCACAGAACTGGAATGAACCGGAATGAGCCAGAATGAGCTGGAATGGCCTCTGGAGGTGCTCTGAGGTCGGCAGGCCAGGCCACTCTCCACAGAGCTGCTGCTTTGTGCAGCTTCCGATGGGGTCCCTGCGCTCTGCCTGGCCCACACTCAGCTCCCAGCACCATCTGCCGCGCCCGCTGGCGCTCCGTCAGCTTTGCAACGCCGCCTTGCAGAGCTGGAGCTGGGCTTAGCAGAGAAATTAATGTGCATCTTCCCTCTGTGCCCCCTCCCCTTTCTGCTCCCCCTCCTCACCCCCCTCCAGGGCCAATTTATCAGCCAGTCCAGGCTCCAAGTGGCACTGGGGCCAAGGTGGCAACCTGCCCGTGCCTGTCAGCCTTTGTGACCAGATGGCCGGAGAGCAGCCCACAGGCACTCCCATGTGCAGGGCGTGCCCAGCGAGAAGGCAGGGAGGCTGTGAGCTTCTCCCAGGCTACAGAGGAGGGGGTGGGGGGAGTCCTGTCCCCAGGGGACACTGAACTGTGGTGTGTTCACGGGTGGGTTTTGTACATATATGTGTAGGCACGTGCCAAAGTGTGTGCTTGTGTGTGGCATGTGCATGTGTGTGGCTTTCTGCACATGGGCATATCTACATGTGTGTGCATGCATGTATGTGCACATGTGTGTTTGGCGCATATGTGTGTGGGAGTGTGCACTTGTGTTTTGTGCACATGTGTGTGGGTGTGTGCACATGTGTGGTTTGTGCACGTGTGTGGGTGTGTACATATGTGTGATTTGTGCACGTGTGTGGGTGTGTGCACCTGTGTTTTGTGCACATGTGTATGGGTGTGTGCACACGTGTGGTTTGTGCACATGTGTATGGGTGTGTGCACACGTGTGGTTTGTGCACGTGTGTGTGTGTGTGTGTGGACGTGCATGTCACAGTGTGTGCAGGTTCCTGCTGTGATAGAGAGCTCCAGGTGGCGTTGAGCAGCCTGGCTGTTTGGAGTCCCTGCAGGTGTGTCTGCTCCCTGCACCTGCCCAGCCTTGCCTGTGCGGCTTGCTGTGCCTGGGAGCTGTGTACGTCCCAGGAGACGGCAAAGCCAGAGCTGCCGGCTGTCAGGGTGTGGCTGGAGCGGTGACCCTCACTAACGGGCTCTCAGCTGCTGCAGCATGGTGCCCTGTGCCTGTATTTCCAGATCTCTGGACCCTGAGGGCCCTGGAGGACCTGGAAGGGGACAGTGCTGTGAACCGTAAGAGTGTGGAGCAGTGCCCCTGAGGAAGGAGCACACCCCTGGCCACTCCCCTCCCGGGCTCTTCCTGCTATCAAGCACCAGCCACTCCGTCCTCAGGGGAAACCGGCTCTCCCAGGCTGCTGCGTTGTGCGGACCTCTCACCCATGCCTGCCCTGACCTCTGCTCCCTGGGGTCCATTCCCCGGCCCCTTGCAGCTGGGCCAGCTCCCAGGTGGCCCTGGCTTCACCCTGGCAGGGTCACGCCCTCGCCAAGGCTTTGGTCGGGCCTCATGTCCTGGGCTCCAGGCCTCGTCCCAGCTGCCCCCACGTCTCTCTGCTAGGTGTGCTGTCAGGGATCTCAGAACCAGCCCCTCCGCAGCGTGTCCTGTCTGCTCTGAGGCCACTACCTCTGCAATCTGTTTTGGGGGCATCCCCCACACCCACTGTCTGAACAGGGAGTCCCACCTCCTTTCTGACAACACCCCATGCCATTGTCACCATACCCACCGCACACCAACAGCCTCTTTGGTGCCCTGAGCTCTCTGTCCAGCCCAGATACAATGGGGGCTGCCGTGCCCTCTGGTCTTGACCCCCTCTGAAGCTCCAGGGGTCCCTGTGGCTCAGATTACAGCGCCCCCTTCTGTCTAACGCCCACATTTCGTCCTGTCTCCCACAGGTGGTTTCTCATTGTGCAAGCTATCCGTTCACTCCTAGGCTGAAAGGTCACCCTTGGCTCTGTGTGACCTTCAGAGGTGACCGAGCTGGCCCTGTGGCCCAATGCCTCTCTCTGACTTCCACCTGTGAGCACTTGACCTCCTGCTCCTGGTCCAGCCTAACAGGCCATACCCCCGCCCATCTGGCTGAGCCTGCACCTGCAGCCTCCCCTGGGAGCGGGGCGGGGGGGTGCTCCTCTCCCAGGGACCCCTGGGATCTGCCGCCCTCAGAGCAGCGCAGCCCCTCACCAGGATGTTGTAAGCTCTCGCAGGCCGGCCGATGTCGCATTTGTCTTCAAAGCCAGTCAGGAGGACAGCTGGGCTGCCCAGTCCTCCTCTGTGTTTGTGACTGTAGGGGCCGAGCCCACCCTGGGCCACCTCTGCCTTGGGGCTCAGGGCTCCACGGGATGCGACCCTGTGCCTGCGGCTGCCACCGAGTGCGTTCCTCCGTCAGGACTGCTCCTGCCCGGGAGGCCTCACGGCGTGTCTGACCCCCTGTCCTCCACGGTCCTCCGGGTGGGTGGTGTCAGAGGGGCATGTGGCTGGGGCTGCCCCTGCCCAGCGGTGACCGGCTTCAGGCTGTGAGCAGGTCTGGGCCGCCGGGCTCAAGTTCATTCTCCTGTGGCCGCGGAGCTCCGCCCCGGATGGGAGTGGGTTTGTGTTTCTCAGACCCCTGTGCCTTGTGAGTCTCCTCACCACGCTGATCGCTCAGAAGCCGACACCCGCCCTTCTGGGCAGCCGGACAAGCGCTGGTGGCCACTCGGTCCTCTGGTTCTCTGTCTGGCCATGCTGCTTCTGTAACAAGGTACCAAGGCCGAGGAATGGCGACAGCTTATTTCTCACGTTTCTGGAGGCGGGACGTTCAGTCCAGGCGCCCGTGCTGGTGCTTGCTGAGCCCCCAAGCAGGAGAAGGGGCCGCTGTACCCCCGCAAGCCCCTCTGTGGTTGGTGTGGACCGGGCACGGTGGAGGCCCCGGGGACCTGAGCACCCCCACCTCCCCGCTGGTGTCCCAGGCTTGTTTCCAACACGTGCATTTGGAGGGACCACAACACCCAGCGGCAGATGCCCCCACCCCGTCTGCACGGTCGTACCCCTCCCACAGGGAGGCGGGTCAGGGGGTCTGCTCGTGACCTTGGACCCTGTCCCACATTGGGTCGGGAGGGGATGACAATGTCCATCTTCCACTCCCATTTCCCGGAGAAGTGGCGAATCCGCCTGGGGAGGGTGTGAGCCTGAGGGGGGGCACTGAGGGGTGGGGTCTGGACCTTGGAGATCCGTGGGGAGTCGGGGGCTGGGACGCAGGCTTCCTTTAGTTAGCAGGGTCTCCCTCCCCTGAAGCCGCCGTTCTGCCCAGGCAAGGCTGGGGTGGGTCCTGTTACAGCCTCCTGCAGTGTGCGTGTGTGTGTGCGCGCATGTATGATACATGCCTGTTTATGTACGCGTGTGTCTGTGCACATGTGTGTGTTCACATGTGAAGGTGATATGCTGTGTGTTTACACGCATGTGTCACACATGCGTGTGTAGTGCTCTGTGCATGTGAATGTGTCATTTTTGTGTTTGCAGCGAGGGCTGGGCAGCCCCTGGGCCTCGGGCTTAGCCATGACCTGCCTTGCTGTGGGGGCTTTGGCTCTGTGGGTGCTTCCTCCCCTTGTGCCCTCCTTGCCAAGACCGCCCACTCATTCTTTCATTTCCTCCTCGACAGCATCAGGCTGAGTGCTCTCAGGAGTGGCAGGTGGGAAGCAGGGGACCTCAGCATCACACAGGCATGCAGCCCCTGCTGGTCACTGAGGTCATGCCGGGGGCAGCTAGACCCAGGGCTCCACGCGAGTGCATCAGCAGGAAAGGGACACCCAGAGCCTGGGCCCCACAGGCTGAGCTGGGAGGGGGGCACGAGCAGGGCTTGACTGTCACATTCAGGAGGGGTACAGGGTCGGGTGGGGGAGACAGACCTGCCTGGTGTCGCCCGAGGTGTGTGATGTGTGTGTTTGGACCTCTGCCGCCTGCCCTGGACTCTTCCCTGCTGACCCTCCTGGGCTCGCCAGAGCCTTGCTGTCCACTTGGCCTCCCTGCGCAGGGGCGAGGGGCGCACTGGGCTGTGCTGCTGCTCTCGGGGACACACCCTGCCCCCCACCCTCAGCCGCCCTGGCGCCAGCTGGCTCTGCACCTTCCTGCCTGAATCTCCTTCAGACACTCGGTTCCCCGGGGGTGCATGGTAGGGGCGGGGCAGGAGGGGAAGGTGGTGCCCAGAGCCCTGTGCCCGGCTTGCCCTTGGGGTGTGTCCTTCCCCTACACCTGCCCAACACTGTCTATCCCCAAAGCCCGGAAGGCGCCTCCTTCCCCTGCCAAGGAGACCTCGCTGGGCCTCTTGGCAGCCGGTCTGAAGGTTCGGTGGTCGTGTCTGGATCCGTCATGAATGCTGTGGAGCGGGTCCTACCGCTGGGGGATGGTGCGGGCTCCTGTGTCCTCCTGTCTGGGGCCCTTGCCTCCGTGTCTCCCTGATGTGTGCCCAGGGGGTGGAGACAGTGCAGAGCCACCCCCAGAGCCTGGCCTCTAGTGGGACCCCAGGGTGTCACCAACTGTGGTTCTGACCCGAAGGGCAGCTGTGGCCCAGAGCCGCCCAGGCCTGTGGAGTAGTCAGGTCACTTGGGGACTAGGGGGTGGAGCAGTCACAGTGACATAGTGTCTCTGACTGCAGCCCTGCCCCACCCCCACTCTCCCAGCCTCTGCCCTTCCCCATGGGGGGGTCTGTGCTCCTGAAAGCAGCCAGAGGCCTGAGCCCATGCCCAGCCCAGCAGGACAAACGGGAGAGGACCAGGAGACGCTGCTGTCCACAAGCCCAGGGAGAGGCCTGGGAGCCACAGCTTGCTGTCCCTCGGGCTGGCACCCATGCTGCACGTGGAAGGCCCAGGGTCTGCCCTGAGCACCCTTGCAGTTGCTCACACCACGCTTGAGGACACCCCTCCTGACAGCAGCTGTGCTGGGGAGGCCAAGGCCAGGGCAAGGCCCCGTGTGGGCTCTGGGCCGGCAGGGTCCCGGCTCCTAGACAGGAGGCACAGGTGTCGGGGCCGCAACTCCTGTTGTCAGGGAACTGGCCCGGCAGCCCCTGCTGTGCTGGGTCCAGCGACGGTGGCAGCTGTCTGGTGTGGATGACCAGAGCCCTACCCCCTGGATGGGCTGCCCACGAAGCCTGGAACTGAGAGTGGGCAGCAGGCTGTTGGGGCCTTCCTACCCTAGGTCCACTCTTCGGCCAGTCCCGCTCTGATCTGCCCACACCCCTGACACGTGCCAGCTCCCTCAGGCTCTCACAGGTCTGGGGTCAGTTTCCAGGCTGGATGCAGGTGCGTCTGTCTTGTCTCCATCAGCACGTGGCTGCCCCATGTGTTAAGGAAGACGGTGAGGGTGAGGGGCTTGGGGGGCTCTGGCTGTGAGGTGGAGGGAGTCCCGCCTCCCTGAGCCAGAGCCCAGGTCCTGGAGAGGCGGGGAGAGCAGGAGATGGGAACGCTGCAGGACCCAGCACCCCCGGCGCCACGAGAGCATGGTGGGGGAGTCTGGAGGGCTGGGCCCGGCAGGCCGGTGTCCGTGTCAGGAAGTCTTCCCCACAGGCGCCTGAAGCAGAGCAGCCTGGGTCAGTGGCACGGTCACTCTGGGCCGACGGGGCCCTTGCTGGCCACAGGTCTCAGCATCCTTCCTCCACAGGCTCCCTGAGCGGGGCTCCACGGCGTCCCCCAAGTGGCTGCTCGTGTGGAGACGAGGTCGACAGCGGAGGCTTCCTGTGGTCCAGCGGTGGCCACAGCAGCACTTCCTGCAGGGGGCCTCAGTGCCTGGGCTGCCCACACCCGCTCATGGTCAGGGGAAGGGAATGGGCTCCACTTTGCAGGGCACCTGCCGCACTGAGCCCCTTGTGACAGCTCACCACCGTCCACACATGAGTGCTGCCATCCCTCCCCAGCTGCTCTGCGTCCCCTTGGCTGGCCAGCAAGAGAAGCCAGCTGCCTGGGTCCCGCTCCCCGCACTTGGCCCCTCGCCCACGCTCCCATGCAGCCTCCCCTGCCCTCTACCCGCGGCCTCCCTGGGCTGGGTCCTGCTGCCTAGCACAGTATCACAGCTGCTATGAAAATGACTGATTTGTGGAACGAGGCGAGCTGAGATCCCCCTGGGCACAGGAGACCAGCAGACGTCCCTGGGACGGGGGCTGCAGGAGGGTTGAGCACAGGGGAAGGAGCAACGCACCCCGAACCATGAGCTTTCTCTCAAAATGGGACCCAGGGATGTGGCAGACAGTGGGAGCACAGGCCCCTGTGCAGGAGACAGCAGAGCCAAGCCAGGCGTGGAGGGCGGGGAAGCACAGCCTGGGCGGAGCCTGGCCAGGGACGTGCCCAGGAGTCTGAGGGTGGGAGTGGACCTGGGAGTGGCCAGGCAAGCTTGTCCCTGTCCAAGGTTCTGAGTGCGAGGGAGCATGTGTGTTTGGGGGGCAACCCTTCCTTCCTGCATTTGGGGGACACATCCTGTGTGTTGGGGTGACCATTCCTACTACATATGGGGGGCACATCCTGTGTGTTGGGGTGACCATTCCTGCTACATGTGGGGGACACATCCTGTGTGTTGGGGTGACCATTCCTGCTACATGTGGGGGACATATCCTGTGTGTTGGGGTGACCATTCCTGCTACATGTGGGGGACACATCCTGTGTGTTGGGGTGACCCTCCTTTCCTGCTGCCTGCCAAGCCTGGGCATCCGGCGCCGTCCGGGCCACATAGCCTGCCCTGGTACCGGCAGCCCGACTGCACTGGGCTGGGGAGTCGGGAGCGCGGTCCCCTGTTCCTGAGAGAGGGGGGCACAGTCTGAAGACAGCAGAGGAGCCGGGAGGTGGGAATGCAACTCAGGTCTGCCAGCGACTTCAGCCACCACCTTGCCTCCGGGGGTCTGCATTCGCAGGAAGCTGGAGGCAGGAGCAGGAGTGGGGATGGACCCCAGCACCCGGACACGGGAAGTGGGTTCTACCCTGTCGACGGCCCCACCCTCCTCGCTTGCTTTCACGTCCTGTGGCCAGTATAACAAGCGACCACAGAGTTGTGGCTTAGAGCCGTGGACATTTGTCATCTCACGGCTCTGGGGGCCAGCTCCAGGCGTGAGCAGGGCCGGGCTCTGGGGAGGACCCTTCCTGTCTCTTCTGGCTGTGGTGGCTCCCGGTGTCCTTGGCTGCCCAGCCTCTCTGCCTCACTCTATCACGCAGCCCCTGTGCACCCTGTTTTCTGAAGACACTGCCGATTGGAGCTAGAGCCCATTCCGACACCCAGGCTCATCTTCCTCATTCCCCAGGCAGAGGCCTTGTCTGGGACGTGCCTGTTCAGGGGCTGATGTCGCCCCCTGCATACATGTAGGCCCAGTCAGGCCGCTCTGCAGGACCAAGAGCTGGAGCTTGGGGCAGGAGTGCAAGGTTGGGAGTCCATTCCTGGACTCCGAGAACGGAGCTGGGAGTGTCCCCAGCTGCCCCTCCACAGGCCTGTCTCTGGGTTGTCACCCAAAATGTGGGCGAGCGCCACCGCTTGCTCCCAGGACTGTTCTCTGATGACGCACGTCTGTCAAGCACTGGGCACAGTGCCTGGCACGCCCTTGCCTGGGGGAGGGCACCCACTGTGTCTCCTCTCCTCTGGTGGGGCTCTGGGGTTTGTGAGGGTCCCTGCCGTCACCCCCGAGGGCTACCGCCTTACTTAGTTGCGTCTCTCGCAAGCCTTAGATTCCGTGGGCTCTTGCCATGAAGTATGTAGAGAAAAGCTAGAAGCAGCGCTGCAGGCACTCTGGGCCACGAGAGGTCCTGGGGGCTCGGGAGCGGAGCTGGAGGCGGGGTGGCCTGTGGCTGCCTCTGCTGACCACGCGGCACCCCGGCTGCCCGGAGCTCTCCTGTGCCACTCCGCCGCCTGCTGAGCCTGGCTCTGCTCTCATCTTGCCATGGCAACCAGGCAGTGGGGGCCGGGATGTGGCAGTCTGCAGAGACACGTGGGCAGGGCTGGAGCAGAAAGCTGGAGAACAGGAGCCCTGACCCCAGCCAGCACTTGACACACGCCCGGCCCCGCACCCCACAGAGCCCCCGAGCAGCACGTCCTGTCCCTGCGGTCTACCAGAGGAGAGAGCGGCAGCGGTGGGGGGGGGGGTGCAGAATAGCTCGCCCAAAAGCCCACAGCTGAACGAAACCCAGGGCCGCTGGCTGAGGGTGACCTGCCCTCGGGATGAATTCAGGCTGGATGCACTGAGGAGCAGAGCCCGTCGTCCGTCTGATGCCGAGGGGAGCCGGGGTCAGGGCCGTGGCCCAGCCTGAGCTCTGGGCCTGCGAGCAGGTGCCTTACAGAGAGGTGTGAGATGTATAAGGGCGTTTACAGAGACCCCCAGCGCAGCAAAGCGTCGTTCCAAAAGGGGTTGGAGAAGGAGGGAGCGCTGAGACAGGACTACAGAGGCCTGGAGCAGCTGCAGAGGCCGTCCCCTCTGCTCCGGCGTCACTGGCAGCTGATGAGCCCCCACTGAGCTCAGCATCCCACACAGGGCACCCTGCCACCCACAGCGCTCACGTCAGCCACGGCCACTTTTGTTGGCTCCCAGACTGGCCTTTTGCCATTTCCATCCGGATCCCTACTTTACTGATTTGGGCTCCCTGGAAAAGGACCTCTTTCTCTTGTGATGGTGCCGGGACATGTGGCATCCCCGCCTGGCCCCTCTGGGCCACTTGAGCTGGAGGACAGGGCCAGACAGCCAAGCCTGGTGCACGCAGTGAGTCTTACCCCTCCCCCAGGCCCTGCACAAACCAGAGAGTCATCCCCAGTGGTCAGCTCAGGGGGCCCAGGTGTGTGGCCCCTAGGGCTGAAAGGAGGCGTCGCTAGGGGAGAGCAAACCCCAGAACGTGGGCTTTCACGGCGCAGAGGCACAGAAACACGGAGTGTCCTCCAGGAAGAGGGCCCCGAGGCCTCTGTGCGCCTCCCAGTCGATGGAGCCAGGATCCTCCTGAGAAGTTTCTAGAATGGGCTCTCCCTGAGGCTGAAGCCAGTGAGCGTGGCGCCCCCTGGGGCAGCAGACCCCTTTGCTTGCACACAGCCCTGATTCACAGGTGGCCGGGATCTGCCGCCCCGCGTCGTGTTTCGGGAGAACCCTGTGCTCCTGCAGCTCCTGCTGACCAGCAGCAGGACTGGGCGCTGCAGGGTGTGGCCCTGGCTGCAGGAGGCACAGGGGGAAGCCGCCGGAGGACCCAGTGTGCTGGGCGCCTCCCGGGTGCCAGGGCTGTGCCAGCCCAGCGCCCCTCGTCAGACGGAAGATCCCACTCTGTACGCGTGGTCAGGCTGCCTGCGCGTTGTGAGGGGAACTGAGCCGGGATCGCCTGAAGCCTGGCGGGCTTTTCCTAAAGCTCCATCCGCTTTGTAGTTGGTGAAGGTTCCTGCAGGATTCGCACGTTGATTGCTCGTCACTCGTGGTGTCTGGCACTGTAGTGTCTGTCCTGCGTGTGCAAGGCTCTTCAGGCCCAGGGTGCAGGCACCACTCGGGGACCCTGTGCTCGCCAGCCCCAGTGAGGCAGGGGCTTCCCAGGGTTCCCGTGTGCAGGGCCGAAGCTTGCTGACGGTGCCACGGGCCGGCCTCTGGTACTCGCTGCGGAAGCAGCGCTCCAACTCTGAGACGTTTCTTCCCGTGCGTTTCTGTCCCTAACAATACGCTGCTGGGAGAGACCTCGTCCAGGGAGGTGCGACCTCCTGACCCCTGGGACGCCCGCAGAGGCCTCCGCACACACCGCTCTCTGCGCCCATCCAGTGGCGATATGCAGCTGCACGGCGGCTGTGCAGGCGCCCAGGGCACCCCTCTGCCTGTGCGCCTCTCGCCGTGGGGACCTGTGGCACGCTCGCTGGCAGCCCGGCTCCGGTGTCTGGGCAGCGCTGTGACGCGCTGACTGCCCCGCAGGCAGGCAGGCCGCCGGCAGACACGGAGGAACAGCTGAAGTCTTGGGAACTGGCCCCTCCGTGCTTGGCCTGCTGGGCACACTGGGCCTTCGGGGCGGCTGTGTGTGCAGACCGGGAGCCAGCCCCAGCCGGCCGTGTTTCTGAGGCCAGGGTCCCTCAGGCTCAGCCGCCTCGGCACACCCACAGAGGGAGCAGGTCGGGGGGGGGGGGTGGCAGGCCGTTCCCTGGTTGAGCTGGAAGGAGGAGTGGCGAGGCCTAGGATGAGGAAGCCGGCTCAGATGAGAGGTTTTAAGGTGAGAGACCAGGGACTCTGTCCACTGCCACAGGGGGAGGCCAAGGCCGAGGCCCAGATGGCCGGTTACTCCAAGTATCTGTTATCAACGGCGACGGGATTGATTCGCGTAACTGTGCAGTTTCGTGAAAACAGGATTTGAAGATGAGGGAAACAGGAGACAGCGGGGAGTTTTGGTGTCTCCGGGAGAGACGTGCTGCTTCGACGCTGGGGTTGAGAAGCTGCCACGGGTGGAGGAGCCTCGCCCACGTCCCGCTGGCAGCCTCAGCGTCACGTCAGCGGGCCTTTGCTCTTGTGTTTTTTTTAAAGATTTTGTTTATTTGAGAGGTTGAGTCACAGACCGACGGAGGGAGAGACAGAGAAAGGCCTTCCCTCTGCTGGTTCACTCCCCAGATGGCTGCAATGGCCAAATCTGGGCTGCTCCAAAGCCAGGAGCCAGGAGCTCCTTCAGGGTCACCCTCATGGGTGCAGGGGCCCAAGCACTTGGGCTGCTTTGCCAGGCCATAAGCAGAGAGCTGGATCGGGAGAGGAGCAGCCGGGGACACGAACTGGCGCCACGTGGGATGCTGGCCCCGCAGGCGGAGGCTTAGCCCACTCTGCCACAGCGCCCGCCCCGCCATTGTTAACATAGCTCGAGCAGTCAGTCACCTTTGCGATCCAGCCAAGCCTGCCCTCAGCAGAATTCAGGCCTCGTGGTGGTCCCTGAGAGCGCGGGGACCCGCTCTGTTCGCCCTCATTCCGTGTTCCTGCCTGTGCCCATTCAGCTGAGCTCTGGCCCCAGCTGTCCAGTGAAACTGAGTGTCGCTGTGCCGCCCCCGCCCCGTGCCTTGCTAAGTGCCTGTCTTCATGCTTACCTGCCGAGTCAGCATCCTCCCATCTGCAGGGCCCGCCTCTCCCGCCCACACTGCGCTGAACACAGTAGCGGCTCTGTGCCCTGTGGCTCCCATGTGAATGCATTTGGAGATAAGGCTTTTAAGATGATTAAGGTCAGCAGGGGCTGTAAGGGTGGGTCCCTAATGCAGTCTGGTCTCTGATGGCGGCCTCAGGGGTGAGCACACACGGGGGACGTGACCAGGATGCGCAGGGATAGTAGCCGCCTCAGACACTGGCCCTCCCCGCAGCTTCAGCTCCGTCGTGTGAACTCCCCGGTTCCTGATACCGCGCGCTCCGTCACGGCAACCCCAGGAGACCGATCGGGCTTTGGTGACCACAAGTTGAGTGCTCCAGCAAGCACCTGAGAATGCGCACATGGCTTTGGCCCCGGGTGACGGGCGGCAGGAAGAGGCCTAGCTTGGCGTGCAGGAGTGCTGATGGAAACGTGGGTGCTACAGGTTATGGTGGAGCCCCAGAGAGGGTGTCCACGGCCTTAGAGGGTTGGGGAACGACTGTGAAGTGGGTGTTGGTAGGAGCCTGGCTCCAGTGCAGTGAGGAACAGTGGAGCTAAGGCAGTCGTGCTGTGAGCAGGGTATGCATGGGGGAGGGGGACTGGCTGGTGTCCCTGCGTGTTGGGAGGCAGAACCAGGAGGGGCAGCCCTGTGCGGTTACCAGAGGCCTTTCGTGAGCAGCGTGTTGGAGGTGTGGCCTTGTTCTTCCCGCCTGCCCCCCGTCCAGTGTGAGGGGTCAGCAGTAGACTGAGCCATGGAACAGGATCACACCAAGGTGGAAGATTGGGAAAGTTCCCAGTCTGTCCGTGTTGCGCAAAGCGAGAATGCGTCTTCCGGGAAGGACACCCAGCACACACACGGCTGCGCCCTCTCCCCGCCGAGAGGTCACCATCAAGTTCACCGGCCGTGCCGCCAGGGCCCAGGGACAGGAGTGGGTTTGCGGGAGAAGCACTGCCAGCGTGGACTAGGGGCCAGAGGCTGGCAGGCTGCTGGCTGAGCAGTGGAGCCGTCCAGCTCCAGGCTGGCACCGTGTTCACTCCGAAGGCCGCCCACAGGCCGGGGTGTCTTTGGCTGGGCCTTGGGGACAAGGCCGGTCCATGGAGCCGTGGGGTAGGGTCTCTCTTCAGGTACAAAGGGGTGGGCCACCATGTGGCGTGACGGAGTTGATGCTCCCACCTGAGGCCCGGAAGGTGGAGTTTGGAGCCAGAGAGGGCTGTCCTCGAGCCTCGGGTCTGGTGGGATTCCCCTTGATGGGTCCTGGCTGGCCTGGCACCCATCACCCTGGCCTGCTTTCTGGCCAGCTGCCTCTGCTTGCCCCACCGCTGTGTTCTGAAGCACACACCTTGCCTGGTTTCACAGGCTCACAGCTGGAGAGGACTTCTTGCCTCGGGACGTGTTGCATTGTCTCGCGTATTCATGCGTGTGTGATTTCTTGCATAGATCTGCAAACGCTTGTTCTGTTGTGGTGAGAGCGTGTGAAATTGGACATGCCCTCTTCACCACCCGCTGGGTGTGCAGGCAGCGCTCGGGTACACAGCTGACCGACTGAAGCGCACGGCCCACCTTCCCCTCGGCCAGCTCGGGACAAGCACCACTCCGTGCACTGCTGCTGCTGTGGGCAGCTTGTGCAGGTGGGATCGCGTAGTCTGTATCCGTGTAGTCCAGCCTGCTCCACTCAGCAGTGTCCTCTGGGGGTGCCCATGCGGCCGAGCGAGCGCTCAGAATTTCCTCTCTGCTGATGAGAGCCTCACTGGGCGTGCGGACCGCAGTTCTTCGTCCGTTCATCCCAGCCAGTGTGCATAACACTGAAGTGAACGTGAGTGCAGATGTTCCTCTGAGAGCCTGCTTTCAGCTCCTCCGACACCTGCCTGCCAGCGGGGGTGACTTGTGCGGTGGTCGGGTTTTAGTTGTGCATTCATGTTGTTTTCCCAGGCTGTCGCGCCTTCTTGCATCCCCGCCAGCAGCGTTCATGACCCCCTTTTCTGCGTATGCTCAGCACCACATGATGCGTGCATGTGTGTGCGCACACGCGGTTGACACGTGTGACTGTGTGCACCGCGACAGGCGTGAGGTGCTAGTCCACTGCCGTGGTGATTGCTTTTCCCCGAAGATTAGCGATGCTGAGCGTTGTCATCTGCCTCTTGACCATTTGCATAGTTTATCTGGAGAAATATTTGTGCAAGACCGTGGTCGGTTTTTCGATCACTTCATTAGTGTCTCGAATTGTAGGAGTTCCTTATATATTTTGGAAGTTCACCTCTTGTTAGATACAGGATCTGAAAATAGTTCTCCCATTGCCTAGTTGCCTTTCCCTCTGACGACTTTTTCACTTTGTTTCTTGGGGTGCAAGTGCCCCTTGCCTGCTTCAGGGGTCACCTCCAGGTGCAGCTGTTCTCCTCTGCTTCCTTCAAGGAGCTTTGCTGTTTGGGTCTTGCAATTAAGCTTTTACTCCGTCTGAGTCTGCTGTGTGTGGTGTGACGGCACTCCCCCCGCCGCTGTCTCAGCACTGGGGCCGACGCGCTGTCTCCGGAGTGTGTTTAGTGCCCGTTGTCGTCTGACTGCACGTGTGTGTGTTTGCTTCTGGGCTGTCGTTCTGGTGCCTCGGTCTAGATGTCTGTTTGTATGCCTGACCACGCTGTTTTGACTACTGTAGCTTCGTAGTAGATTTTGAGGCCAGGAAGTGTGGGGCTTCCGGCTTTGTGCTGCTTTCCAAGCCTGCTGTGTCTGCCAGGGCTACCCGTGAGCTTTAGAGTTGGGATTTTGACAGAGTGGGTTGGGTGTCAGATTGCTGTGCGTGGTATGGGCATGTTCAGCAGCATGAAGTCTTCCGTTCATGAACATGGGATGTCTTCCACTTGTGTCTTATTTTGTCTCCTTTATAAATGTCTTACAGTTTTTAGTATGTGAGGGGTCTTCAGAAACTTCATGGAAAATGTGTATTGTGAAAAAACTATGCATACATTTCAAATATTTTTACCAAAATAAACATCTTTTCATCTCATTTTCCCATGAACTTTTCAAACTACCCTTCTGCAAATCTTTCACACCGATAAGTTTGTAACAAGATTTTTTATTTTTTAGTGATATTGTGAATGAGATATTTTTCTAATTTGCTCTTCAGCTATTTTGCTGTTAGTGTGTGGAAACATAATTAATTTTTGTATGTTATATCATGCAACTTTACTGAATTTGTTTTTTAGTTCTAACAGATATTTTAATGAAACCTCTAGGGTTTTCTGTATACAAGATCATATTGCTTGCAAAAAGAGTTAATTTAAGTTCTCTGTTTCTGTTGGGAATTTTCATTTGTTTTTCTTGCCTAATTATCTGGAGAGAATTCTAGCGATGTGTGGAACAGAGGGGTGACAGTGGGCATCTCGCTTGTTCTTGACCTCAGAGGAGAATCCTTCCTTTGTCCCCACTGTGTATGCCGCCTGGTTTTCAGATATGAGGGATCTTCCAAAAGACACGGAAAACGTGGGTTATGTGTAACTATGTAGATTTCAGATGTTTCAGACCAGAAGAGTTTTCCCTTAATTCCTTTTTCCTGTGAACTCTCTGATGTGCCTTGCATGGCCTTTATTGTGTTGAGGTGGTTTCTTCTATTAAAACTTTATTGAGAGTTTTTGTTGAGAGTTTTTATCATGAAACATCAAATTCTTTCAAACACCCCTCTGCTTTGGTGAGGCGATGTTCATCTTTTATTCAGCTAATGGGGCATCTCTCAGCGACTGGTGTTTCCACGTTGAACCATTCTTGCGTCTCGGGGATCAATTCTGCTTGATCGTGATGTGTGATCCTGTGGCTGTGTGCTTGGATTCAGCTTCTAGTATTTTGTTGAGGATTTTATTCATCAAGGACATTAGCCTGTAGCTTTCTTGTCTGGCTTTGGTATCAAGGTAATTTGGGCACCATAAAATGAATTTGGAAGTATGCCCACTTCTTCAATTTTTTGGAAGAGTTTAAGGGAAGTTGGCATTAATTCTTTAAATATTTGGTAGAACCCACCAGAGGAGCCATCTGGTCCAGGTTTTTCTTGTTGAGAGGTTTTGGATTATGAATTCAGTCTCTGCATTAGTTATATATCTGTCCAAACTTTTTGTTTCTTCATGATTTAGTCTTTGTAGGGCGTGTGTTTCTAGGAATTTGCTCATCCCTATCCAGTCTGTTGGTGTATAATTGTTTATAGTAATCTCTTGTAATCCCCTTTAATTCTGTGACATCAGCAGTAATGTCTCTTCTTTCATTTCTGATTTTATTTATTTGAATCTTTTTTTATTCACAGTCCAGCTAAGTGCTTGCCAGAGTTGTTGATCTCTTTGAAAACGTCGTCACTTTTGTTCATTCTTCCTGCTGTCCTGTTCCCATTGTGATCATTTCTGCTCTAGTCTGGTCTCTCCCCGGTCCTGTTCACTTGCACTCGGGTTGTTACTTCCCTTCTGCCTTGGGTGTGCAGTTAAGGCGTGTGCTTGAGATCTGCGCTCTTTCTAATGCGCTTGTTGCTGTGAACTTCCCTCTTAGCACTGCTTTGGCTGCATTCCGGAAGTTGTGTCTTTTGTGTTTTTATTTGTTCTTGTTTAATAAAAGACTTCGATTTCCTTCCGATTTCTTCGTTGGCCTAGTGGTTATTCAAGGAAGTGTTGTTTAATTCTCACGTATTCGCGAACTTCCCCGTTTTCCTTCTGCACTGATTTCTAGTTTCATCCATCACGGGGAGGGGAGAAAGGTGGAGATGTGGTGTGAGCGCAGTCACTCCCGCTCCCCGGGGGTTTGTGACCGGACACCTGCCCTGTGCTGGAGGGAGACACTCGTCCAGCTGGGAGGCTGGAGTCTGCTGCTGCGGTGGGGGACGTTCTCTCCCAGCCTGTCGGGCCCTCTGGCCAAGTCCCCGCTTCTGTCTGGATAGTCTGTCCATCAGTGATAGTCAGAGGGGCACTGAAATCTTCTGGGGGCTCCCTCACCTCTGCTTGTCCCTGGGGGCTCCCTCAGCTTCTGCTCATCTGGGGGGGGGGCTCCCTCGGCCTCTGCTCCTCCCTGGGGGCTCCCTCGGCCTCTGCTCATCCCTGGGGGCTCCCTCGGCCTCTGATCGTCCCTGGGACCTCCCTTGGCCTCTGCTCGTCCCTGGGGGTTCCCTCCACCTCTGCTGCTCCCTGGGGGTTCCCTCCACCTCTGCTCCTCCCCGGGGGCTCCCGAGGCCTCTGCATCACTTTTCTCCCTGATTTCACACAGTGGGCGTCTTCCTGCCACCCAGGTGGCTCCGGGGAAGGGGCGTCCCCGGCCCCCAGTCCTTCCCGGCCGGCCCTGCGGAGGGCAGCTCTGCCCGCGCCGAGTTCTCTGCTCAGCACCTGCCCTCCTGTGACTGCCCTGCTTGCCTGGTTCTCTCTGCTTCCCCTGCCTGGGTGGCTCTCGGAGGCACCGAGGTCGGGGCCTGGAAGACAGCAGGCGTGGCGTCTGCTGCCCCCACACCTGCCCTCAGCCCCCGCTCCGCTACCTCCCAGGGCACACCCCCCATGGCCCTCCTGGGGGAGGCGGGTGGCTGTCTGTGCCTCCATCTGGAGGGGGCCTTGTGCCATCTCATGACCTCCCCCTCCCGCGTCTGAGCCTTCCAGAACATTCCCGGAGTCCTGTCCACTGATGTCTGTGTCTTCCTCCTTCCTCTGTGCTACCGCTGTCTGCTCTTTGAAGACGCCCTTTGTGGTTTCCGTGGGGCTTTGAGAAGAGAGCAGATGAAAGCAGGCGTCCCTCTTTCTTGTCCACCTGGGATCCTGGTGGTTTTGTTTAATGGAGCGGGACACAGAGGTTCAGAGGCAGGAAGTGGACATCGCGTAGCTGTGCGGCCGGAGCAGGCCAGGGCCTGGGGGCTGAGGTCAGACAGCCTTGGGGATGGCGAGCGCTGGCTGTTCTGCTTCAGTCGTGAGCTGTACCCGAGAGCCCGCGGGACGCACAGCAGGTCTGCGTGCGCGCTCCCAGGACTGTCTTGGAACCCTGACACCCGTGTGTGCAGCAGCCAGGGCATCCAGAAAAGCCACTGGTGGCCCTGGGGCTGTGGGTCAGGCCGCAGGAGTTCGGCTCCTGCCCAGGGGTGCCCACGCGTCTTATGTGGGAGTCTGCGGGGCTGGGGCCCTGCTGGGGCCTGGGGAGGCGCACTGTCTCCCCGCTCCTGTGCTGCGTGCTGCTGATTCTCGGCACAGAGCCTGAGCCCCTGTTCTCCAGGCTCTTTGTGCAGGAGGCAGCACGGCCTGCAGGTTGTCCCCCAGGGTCCCGGGGGCGGGGCGGGGGGAGCGCTGCCTAGCAGCAGGGGGCCGAGGGCAGCTACCTGGTAGCTCTGTCTCTGCTCTCCACCTGTCCGGGGGCCTGAGCACAGTCCTCTCCCTCGACCTTGACTTGGGCCTGTGGTGGCCCCAGAAATCCATGGCAAGAGCTAATGAGGAGAAGCCACTCTGCCAGCCCGGCTGACTCCGGCTCGGTGAGCGGTGTCTCCCCTAATGTCAGGAGAGGCCTTCATCCGGTTGGGAGCCCTGGGCCCAGCTCAGCTGGCACGGATGTGGTAGAAGTTGGCTCTCGATGCTTACTGGGATGTGAAAGGAAGGGCTTCTCATTTCAGAGTTAATCACCCTGTTGCAGAAGGCACCATCAAAAGTCTTCTTGGCTATAAAATCCAACACAGAGGGGCTGGCGTTGTGCAGCAGGTGAAGCCGCGGCTTATGAGCCTGCATCTCATGTTGGAGTGCGGGTTGGAGTCCTGGCTGCCCCGCGTCTGACCCACTCCCTGCTAATGCCCTGTCCTGAGGGATGGTGGGGATGGGAGGGACACTGGGCACTCTGCTCCGCCCTCCCTCCTAGTCACTGTCGGTCACAGTGGGCTGAGGTCTGCTCAGGGAGGACACGTCCGGGCCCCTGGAGACGCTGCTCCCAGGGAGACTGTGCGTGCCCACATCTCTTGTCCACGTCCAAGGGCAGCGCCACGAGAACACTGGTGCCCTGGCGAGAGTCTCTGGGGACAGCCAGGTATGACAGCGTGGAGTCACTCACCCTTAGGTTTATCAGTCCAGTTCAGATGAACGAACGCCAGTTTGCTTTTTGTGTGTTTTTGTCCCATGCCACTTCCTTGGGCGTTGTGTGCCGAGGAGGGGACGCACAGAGAACTGGCCGTTAGTGGTCACTGTGGGTCTCGGAGACTGAGTGGGTGTGCGCCCGCTCTTTCCCTTGGGGGCAGAGCTGCTCTCGGTCACCTCCACGTCCTGGCACCTGATGGAAGTGGCAGGGAGCAGTCAATAATAGTCGATGCTGATGACTGATCGGCTGCAGCGAGCCTTCCCGTGGGCTGAGGTCTGGGAGGTCACAGGTGTCTCTGAAGGCTCAGAGGGGCCGAGTAAGTGCCTGAGGTCACTGCGCCTGCGCGTGACACCACAGGGCTGGCGTTGCTCGCTGTGGTGCTGAGCCCGGTTCCGACCTTCCCCCCGGGCTGCGCTGTCCCCTGTGTGCTTACAATCTGCCTTTATTGGCCTGAAACAACCTCATCTGCATTTCGGGGAATGATTTCAGGTTCTGGAGCCGCTGTAATCTCGGTAGTTGAATGGCGCTGAGCGTGTTCCCGCTTGCTCGGCTTGTCCATCCGGAGACCCTCAGGCAGGGTGGGCTTCCTCCACGTCCATTCCTGAGCTGAGCACGGCCCTCTTGGCTGCGGCGTGGGCTGAGCTCTGACTGGAGGCGCTCAGTGCAGACACTTCCCGTCCCAGGGTGGGGTGTCCCCTTCGAACTCTGCAGGGTTGACCGTGTTAGAACACATGGAATGCACTGCACCCGCCAAAGGCCCCGGGCAGCAGCAGCACAGCGCCCTGCAGAGCGCCCGCCGCTCGCTCGCCCTGGTGGCCCGGAGCTGGCCCGGAGCTGGCCCGGAGCTGGCCCGGTGCTGGCAGGCCGTGCTCACAGCTCCGCCCGCATCAGTGGAGAGCCTCGCACCGTGCATCGCTGGCTGCAGAACTCAGTCCAGCCAGGACATCATAAACCAGTCACCAGCTGGGGACCCTGGATCTCAGGGCTCCTGGGGTGTGGAACCCATGTGCCGCTCAGCTCTGGATCAGGGGCCCACAGGCTGAGGTGGGGGTGGCCTCGGGCGGCAGCCACCTCCACACGGGACCAAGGGAGGCCCTTGCAGGCTAACCTATGTCATGGTGTGCATCCACGTGGGTGTCCTCCCCAGGCCTGCGGGGTGAAGGCTTGGTCCCCAAAGGCTCATGCTAATGAGATGACGAAGAGTGGACATTTGATTCAGTCGTGACAACTAAAGGCCAGGAGGTTGGGAAATTTAGAGTGGGTGAGGAGGTGGGAGGTAAGGGCCTTTGATATGGCGCTGTGTGAGGAGAGAGGTGTGCATGACAGTGAACTGATGTCTGTCAGTGCTGGTGGCTGTGAGGAGACAGGTGTGCGTTACAGTGAGCAGGTGTCTGTCAGTGCTGGTGTCTGTGAGGACACAGGTGTGCGTTACAGTGAGCGGGTGTCTGTCAGTGCTGGTGGCTGTGAGGACACAGGTGTGTGTTACAGTGAGCGGGTGTCTGTCAGTGCTGGTGGCTGTGAGGAGACAGGTGTGTGTTAGAGTGAGCAGGTGTCTGTCAGTGCTGGTGGCTGTGAGGACACAGGTGTTTGTTACAGTGAGCGGGTGTCTGTCAGTGCTGGTGGCTGTGAGGACACAGGTGTGTGTTACAGTGAGCGGGTGTCTGTCAGTGCTGGTGGCTGTGAGGACACAGGTGCACCTTGTGGTGAACAGGTCCCTGTCTCTCTGCCTTCTGACTCCTGTGCCTGTCTTTGCACATGCCCTTGTTTCTTGCACCTCATAGGGTCACAGATGTGCAGCCAGTGGGGCCATCGGTCTTGGACTGGCGACATTGTCTCCCTCCTTTCACAAGTGCTTGTCCACGTGCTGGGCCATCGTGGAACACTGAGTGACGCGCCCTGGGAGAGGGTTCCCGGCTGCAGGTGGCATCGCGAATCCTTCCTGGTGCACCTCTGCCCCCAGTGCTCACAGGTGCCAGCTGGCTTTATCTGCCAGGCTCTGGGGGACAGCAGTGACAAACACCTAACCTGGCTTGTTGGGACCTCATCTCAGAAGTGGCCCCCAGGCCACTTCTTTGCATTAGGAAAGGGGCACTGGCCCAGCCTAGGGACCACGTGGGCAGCAGGAACTCCACACCTGGGACCCCTGCCATGTGCCCGGCCCTGCTGCACAGCTGGGGCTGCCTAGGTGAGTGAGACTTGTTTCCTGGGACCTTAGTGACAGTGACACGCAAAGCACTGATGTCAGCACATTTGTTTAGATGCAGCATTCTAGGTGCAGTAACACAATGTAACAATGATTGCACTCCGTTGCTAAAGCGTGGAGAGAGGGAACCCAAGGAAGACTTCCTGGAGGAGGAAACTGTGAGCTGATGTTTGCAAAGTAAATGATGCAACCCAGTCCTGCTGGAGGTTACTAGGAGCTGTGGGTAGACTTTCTCGGCTGAAGGCCCTGGCGACCATGGTCTCCGTTCCTTGCAGGAAGTGTGTGGGGAGGGGCCTGAGGGCCAGCCTGGCGACAGGGAGGCCACAACCACACTGAGCAGGGGCCTCGCCTCCTCCTCGGCCCAATCCGCCTGTGCCACGCTCGTGCCAGGGTCGCCTGGTAAACTTCAGATTTGGGGAAAGCGAAGGAAATTTTGCTCATTGCATTCTTGAGAGCACTGAAGCAGAGGGCTGCTGACTGACACCGCTGACAAGACGCGGCCCCTGTCAGAGGTGGACCCTGTCAGAGGTGGACCCTGTCAGAGGACCCGTGCTCGTGCCTGGGGTGCTACGAGGGGGCTGGAAGCATCTCCCAGCTGTTAGGGTGCAGCAGGCTGAAGACGCCACAGCATGGTGAGGGCATTGGGGTGGGGTCGGGGGCAGACCTGGGAGGAAAGCCCCTCAGGAGCCAGGCAGGTCCTCTGTGGTGGTGGGCCTTTCCTGCCCGGGAGGTGGGTGCGGCGGCACCTGCTCAAACGGACGGAAGGGGCAGCTCGGACCCTGGCCCAGAGGTGTGCCTCAGTTGCTCCTTGCCTGGGCCTCTGTCCCACCTGAGCCCGGCTCCCTGGGGGTGCAGGTGCGTCTCTCTGCGTCTGAGTGCCCGACCCTGGAACGTTCTGTTCACGTTGACAGGCGCTCGGGCTCAGGCAGGCTGTCTGCCGGCCATCTGCTCTCTGGAGAGAGGAAGGGAGGAGGGCACCCAGGACAGCCGTGCCCGCGCCCCCTCCCCTGTGCTCTCGCTGCCCTTGCTGCCAGGAGCGGCTGAGCACTCAGCTCCGAGGTCCGACTGTCTGAGTTTGGATCTCAAACCAGTCACGTCCTGAGCTTTGACCCTGGGCTAGCGACATCATCGTGTGCAGACATGTCGTGAGCACCAGGGCTGAGGTCGGTTTCTTGGGTTGGAGCCTGGCACAATGACTTGACCCTGGGCAGTCCTGGTGGCTGCCCCAGGCTTGTGACCAGGGTGCAGATGACGGGAAGCGGACCTGAGTTGAGCGTGAAGGGAGGCTGGGCAGCAGGTGCGGGCTGGGCCCAGCCTGGAGAAGCCCAGGGCGCGCCTGGCCGCAGGAGCTGCAGCTGCGCCGCCTGCCCCTTGCCCCATGTGTCTGCTCGGTGTCTCCTGATGCTCGGTGTGTGCGGTGGGAGAGGGATGCTCCAGCGCCCCCAGGGAGCCCGTTAGAGGCAGGAGCCCTGACAGAATCCCCGCCTGCCCAGCTGGGATCAGGTGCGCCCTTCCCAGGCCCAGCCCACGGGGCGGTGGCCTTGAGGCTCAGCACAGGTGCCTTGGAAGGGGAGGAGCAGCTCCAGACCCCAGGGCACGAGGTGAGCAGGGCCCACAGCCCTGCTGCAGGTGTGGACGCAGCTCCCGCCAGCCTTGTGGCGTGCGTCATTGCACTCGGGTCCAGGACATCGCAGCCCGGATTGGCCTCTCACTGCCTGGAGTGTGGGGTGGCGGTTATTTGTATTTTCTCCTCGACGCGGTTTTTTCATTTCTTTCCGGAATGTTCTACCAGGTGCTGGGTTGGGGGGGATGAGACTTCATCCAGGCACATCCTTAGGTGTCAGCCGTCTGCCATTGCTGCTTTAGGAGCCTTGGGAGCCGTCTCTTCCCAGGCACAGACACCACGCGTGCCGAGCTGGGGGCGCCGCGTGGGAGCCGGGGGTCCGGGGCGTGGCCGCTGTTGCGGCGAGTTTGACTGTCAGCACCTGCCGAGGTGTGTCGGTGGGCAAGCCATGACGCTGGTGAAAAATGCTGCATGCCAGGCAGCTCCGCGGCTGCACTTACATCTGGTCAAAAACAGCTTGGTGTTCAGAGGACTTTACAAAGCCCCTGAAAGTTTTAGGAAGCCCACAAGGGAAGGGTCTTGCAGAAGTGGTTAATTACAGGCGTGTGCAAAGCTCCTGGGATGTGTTTCTTGTCTTATTCTAGGAACGGGATGCGAAAGTCTGGAATGACAACACGGGTGGCGGGCCTGGAGGAGGAACCAGCGTCAAAGGCACAGGATTGAGCAGAAGGAAGCGCTGACGCCACTGCTGAGGGGACCGGGACCAAGAGGGCCCCGAACCTGCACCCCACCCCCAAGGACCCGGCTCCTGCACCCTCCCTGAGCCCACTGCTGAGGGGACTGGGACCAAGAGGGCCCCGAACCTGCACCCCACCCCCGAGGACCCGGCTCCTGCACCCGCCCTGAGCCCGCTGCCATCTTCTGCCTTGTGGCTCCCAAGGCCGTCTCCTGGGGAGCCTGTGTCGGGAGCTCCTCCCCCCTCCTCTGACTCCTCTGTGTCAGCCTCCCCTGCCTTCAGGGGGCCTCCCAGCCCAGCTGGGCCGTGCAGAGGCGTGGGCGGGACCAGCGCTGGATGAGAAGGGGGCAGCTGTGTTAGGTCAGGGAAAGCTTACGCCTTCTCCCCGCTCCGGGGATGCTTTGTTCTGTGAGACTGTCCCTGGAGATCCGCCCAAGCACAAGCGACAGCAGCACGCGGCTTGTCTGCTGGGCTCCCTCTGCTCGGAGCGGGATTCTCTTCCCCGAGGTGGCTCAGCCTCGGGAGGAGACGGCATGGGGCAGGCCCACTCTGCCTCTCTGATCCCCAGGGCCATAGCGGCTCCTGCTGCCCCAGCATCTGCAGGGGCGTCCTCGGGCTCTGCTGCAGGGTGGATGCCACGCCCAGTGTGGGCCGGCCCTCTGAAGCCACGCCCTGCACTCGAGTCCAGGACCCAAGCGCACGGCCCCAGCTCTGCCTGTGGCTTTCATGTTTGCTGCTCCAGCCTCAGCCTCAGCCTCACAGGAGCCCCCGGCATGTCTTATCATCCGGGAAGTCCGATTCAGAGACACAGGAAGCAGCCAGGCAGCACCGGGATTCAAACCCACACTCTTTGACCCCAAATATGGTCCTGTGTCTGCCACAGCTCAGAGGACGTGACCGAGGCTGATGCCCCCACGGGGCTTACGAGCTATGTACAGTGCCGTGGCAGCAGCGGGGGGCAGGGAGCCCCCAGGGCTGCTGCCGCTCACCTGCCCTGCCCCAGAGCCCCGGCTGGCCCAGAACTGCTGGCCGGCGTTGGGTGCATGTGGGAACGAAGTAGATCCAGGAGCTCACAGCTGCTGTCCTTGGCAGCCTCACCTAACGCGCCGAGAGCGCCTGCATTCACTTGCCAGCAGTCTCCACTTCACCTCGGCAAGGCACCGACGCGGGCTCACCTGTCTGCTCACCTTGTTGGAACGCTGCCGCGTCTTCCTCTATGTCATTGCCACCTGCGGTTTGGTTCGGGGAGGGCATCTCCCTTTGGGTTGGCTGCACTGCAGCAGTGTGTGCCAGCCTGCCTGGATGGCGACTGCACCGGCTTCCCACTAGCTCGTGGGTGTGAGCAGAGCAGGGGCCACTCCCAGGCACGGCCCCATCCCAGGTGACACTGGGACCGCAGTCTCTCCAGCTGGGATCCCGAGCTGGCCGTGTCCCGCTGGCCTCTCCTGCCCGTTGGGTTGCAGGAGTGAGAACCAAGGCTCTCTCGGGCTTGAGCTCTGGCTTTTCTTTGTTGGGTGCTCAGGTCCCTCCTGCTGACACAGCAGAGGGGCCAATGCCGCTCTCGTCTCTCCCCCGCGCTGCGTCCTAGTTGCTTTCGCCTGATTTGGCGCCGTGTCTGTCAGAGTCTGACTTGCTGAATTTATCGCTTTCTCCCTGGAATCGTACTCTTGCGCTTGGTGGTGAACAGACGTAGCTTTGCCCTGTGCAGAACCCATCTCCCACCACAGCACGGGGCAGGAGTCAGGGACACAGAGGCCGAGCGGGGCCTCAGAGAGCCGCTGACCAGCACCTGCCCACCTGCCCGCCTCACTCCCCCTCCGCCAGCTTTACTGAGTACCCAACGGTGTGGGATGCACGACTGACATTCAGGAGTGGAGCTGTGGTGTTAGTTGAGCCATGTGACAGCACCAGTTTATAGTCGTTTGGAGGGCGGGCCAGCCTTGTCCGTCAGTACCATTCCTCCTCAGATGCATTGTGGGTTAGCATATGGCTAGACTCCGGCTTCCGTGCCTGTTCTTTTTCTCACCTGCCTTTACTTGGATGGAGACCTGTAACTGATCTCAAATTGGGGGAGGATTCTATGTATCAACATTAATATTTTAACATACCATGTATTTACACATAAATGCAAGTATTTTATATATTTATATTTTATATGATCTGTATAATTGAAGGAATGCATAGTTGTCCTTAAATAGACCATACTGTTCTGGCGAGACAGTGGCAAGTGGGATGAACATGACACTGCAGGGAGACTGGAGAGAGCAGGTGCACGGAGCGGTGCGCAGCCCAGGGTTGGGTGTTGGTGCAGAATGCCAAAGAAACACAGAGCGGGTGGTGTTGGCCCCGGGACAGGGGTCTGCAGGTGCTGCCTCTTGTGGACTTCAGGTTGCTCTTTTCCTGTACCTCGGCACCACTGCTCAGCTCTGCGGGCTGTGTTCCCCCCCCCCGCTCCAGGCTGGGAATGACTGACTTTCACTGGGAGGGGTCAGGATAATGAGCTTCTGAGCTGCTCTGCCTTGCCTCCCTCTTCGGCCCTCACCCACCCCACACCCCTGCCCCTTACAGAATCCTGGGAACCACAGCCAGGCAAGCCAGTGCTGGGAGGCAGCGTCCGTGCTCACATAGGACAGTGGCCGTGATGGCCATCAGCCGCTCATGGTGATGCCATGGTTCCATGAGTGGTGCCCGGCTTACTCCATGCGGCCGAGGTACTGCTCAGGGAGCTGCCAGGACAATCCCAACTTCAGATCTGGGGTGCACAGGAATGAGGCACACGTCCTTGTTTAGCGGACACCTGTGTGTCAAGCGTGCTTAGAGCAAGCAGGGAGCAGAAGTACAGAAGCATCAATGCCCCTGGCGCCCGCTGGAGAGGACGGCACACACACACCTCCCCGGTCTCCTCCCGCGTTCGTGGGCTGTAGGGTCAGGCTTGTGGACGGCACACACACACCTCCCCCGTCTCTGCCCACGTCCGTGGGCCGGGCCGTCAGGCCTGTGGACGGCACACACACACCTCCCCCATCTCCTCCCGCATCCGTGGCCCGGCTGTCAGGTCTGTGGACGGCACACACACACCTCCCCCATCTCCTCTCATGTCCATGGGCCCGGCCGGCAGGCGCGCGGATGGCACATACACACACCTCCCCCGTTTCCTCCCGCGTCCGTGGGCCCGGCCGTCAGGCGCACGGATGGCACACACACACCTCCCCCGTCTCCTCCTGCGTCCGTGGGCCTTGCAGTCAGGCCTGTGGATGGCACATACACACCTCCCCTGTCTCCTCCCGAGTACGTGAGCTGTGCGGTCAGGCCTGAGGACGGTACACACACACCTCCCCCATCTCCTCCCGCGTCCATGGTCCGGGCCGTCAGGCGCACGGATGGCACACACACACCTCCCCCATCTCCACCTGCGTCCGTGGGCCCGGCCGTCAGGCGCACGGATGGCACACACACACACCTCCCCCGTCTCCACCTGCGTCCGTGGTCTGGGCCGTCAGGCCGGTATACAGCAAACACACACCTCCATCATCTCCACCCGCGTCCGTAGGCCGTGCGGTCAGGCCTGTGGACGGCACAAACATACCTCCCCCGTCTCCTCACCCATCCGTAGGCTGAGCCGTCAGGCCTGTGGACAGTACACACACACCTCCCCCATCTCCTCCCAGGTCCGTGGGCCGTGCGGTCAGCCTGTGGATGGCACACACACACCTCCGCCGTCTCCTTCTGGGTCCATGGGCCGGCTGTCAGGCGTGGGGATGGCACACACACACCTCCCCCGTCTCCTCCTGCATCTGTGGGCCCGGCCGTCAGGCACGTGGATGGCACACACACACCTCCCCCGTCTCCTCCTGCATCTGTGGGCCCGGCCGTCAGGCCTGTGGACGGCACACACACACCTCCCCCATCTCCTCCTGCGTCCATGGGCTGTGCGGTCAGGCATGAACGGCACACACACATCTCACCCGTCTCCCCCCGCGTCGGTGGGCGTGCGGTCAGGCCTGAGGACGGTACACACACCTTCCCCGTCTCCTCCCGCGTCCGTGGCCCGGCCCTCAGGTGCACGGATGGCACATACACACACCTCCCCCGTCTCCTCCCGAGTCCGTGGGCCATGGGGTCAGGCCTGTGGACGGCATACACACACCTCCCCAATCTCCTCCCACGTCCGTGGGCTGTGTGGTCAGGCACGAAGACGGCACACACACCTCCCCCGTCTCCCCCGTGTCAGTGGGCTGTGCGGTCAGGCCTGAGGACGGTACACACACACCTCCCCCGTCTCCTCCCGCGTCCGTGGCCCGGCCCTCAGGCACACAGATGGCACATACACACACCTCCCCCGTCTCCTCCCGCGTCCATGGGCCCGGCCGTCAGGCGCACGGATGGCACACACACACCTCCCCCATCTCCACCTGCGTCCGTGAGCCATGCAGTGAGGCCTGTGGAAGGTACAAATACAGCTGCCCCGTCTCGTCCCAAGTCCCTGGGCCGGGCCGTCAGGCCAGTGGACTGCACACACACCTCCCCCGTCTCTTCCCGCATCCGTGGGCCTTGTGGTCAGGCCTGTGGACGGAACACACACACCTCCCCCGTCTCTTCCCACATCCGTGGGCCGGCTGTCAGGCGTGGGGATGGCACACAACACCTCCCCCCTCTCCTCCCGCATCGGTGGGCTGTGCGGTCAGACTTGTGGACGGCATACACACACCTCCCCCATCTCCTCCCGCATCCGTGGGCTCTGCGGTCAGGCATGATGACGGCACACACACACCTCCCCCATCTCCTCCCACGTCAGTGGGCCGTGCGGTCAGGCCTGTGGACAGCACACACACGCACTTCCCCCGTCTCCTCCCCGTTCCGGACATCAGGGTGTGCGGTCAGGCATGATGACGGCACACACACACACCTCCCCCATCTCCTCCCACGTGCGTGGGCCTTTCGGTCAAGCCTGTGGATGGCACACACACACACCTCCCCCTTAACCTCCCGCGTCGGTGGGCTGTGTGGTCAGGCCTGTGGACGGCACACACACACCTCCCCGTCTCCTCCCGAGTCCGTCGGCTATGTGGTCAAGCCTGTTTATGGCACACACACACCTCCCCCATCTCCCACGTCCATGGGCCGGGCCGTCAGGCCTGTGGACGGCAAACACACACACTTCCCCTGTTTCTTCCCCGTCCATATATCAGGGCATGCGGTCAGGCCTGAGGATGGTACACACACACCTCCCCCGTCTCCTCCCGCGTCCGTGGCCCGGCCCTCAGGCGCACGGATGGCACATACACACACCTCCCCCGTCTCCTCCCGCGTCCATGGTCCGGGCCGTCAGGTGCGCAGATGGCACACACACATCTCCCCCTTCTCCTCCTGCGTCTGTGAACCATGCTATGAGGCCTGTGGATGGTACAAACACACCTCCCCCGTCTCCTCCCAGGTCCGTGGGCCGTGCGGTCAGCCTGTGGATGGCACACACACACCTCCGCAGTCTCCTTCCGGGTCCATGGGCCGGCTGTCAGCCTGTGGATGGCACACACACACCTCCGCAGTCTCCTTCCGCGTCCGTGGCCCAGCCGTCAGGCGCACGGATGGCACACACATACCTCCCCCGTCTCCTCCTGCGTCCGTGGGCCATGGGGTCAGGCCTGTGGACGGCATACACACACCTCCCCAATCTCCTCCCACGTCCGTGGGCTGTGTGGTCAGGCACGAAGACGGCACACACACCTCCCCTGTCTCCCCCGTGTCAGTGGGCTGTGCGGTCAGGCCTGAGGACGGTACACACACACCTCCCCCGTCTCCTCCCGCGTCCGTGGCCCGGCCCTCAGGCGCACGGATGGCACACACACACCTCCCCCATCTCCACCTGTGTCCGTGAGCCATGCAGTGAGGCCTGTGGACGGTACAAACACACCTCCCCCATCTCCTCCCGAGTCCGTGGGCCATGGGGTCAGGCCTGTGGACGGCACACACACACCTCCCCCGTCTCCTCCCACATCCGTGGGCTGGGCAGTCAGGCGCGCGGATGGCACACACTCACACCCCGTCTCCTCCCGCGTCTGTGGGCCCGGCTGTCAGGCCTGTGGATGGTACACATGCATCTTCCACATCTCCCCTGTCCGTGCATCAGGGCGGGCTGTCAGGTGTGCGGATTGCACACACACACACCTCCCCCGTCTCTTCCCGTGTCCGTGGGCTGTGCAGTCAGGGCTGTGGACGGCATACACACACCTCCCCTGTCTCCTCCCGCCTCTGTGGGCCTTGCGGTCAGGCCTGTGGACGGAACACACACACCTCCCCCGTCTCCTCCCATGTCTGTGGGCCCTGCGGTCAGGCCTGTGGACGGTACACACTCACCTCCCACGTCTCCTCCCGCGTCTGTGGGTTGTGCGGTCAGGCTTGTGGATGGCACACACACACCTCCCCCATCTCCTCCCCGGTCTGTACATCAGGGCGTGCGGTCAGGCCTGTGGACGGCACACATACACCTCCCCCGTCTCCTCCCACGTGGTGGGCTGTGCGGTCAGGCCTGTGGACGGCACACATACCTCCACCATCTCCTCCTGCGTCCGTGGGCCGGGCCGTCAGGCGCGCGGATGGCACACACATACCTTGCCCGTCTTCTCTCCTGTCCGTGCATCAGGGCGTGCAGTCAAGCCTGTGGATGGCACACACACACCTCCCCCGTCTCATCCTGCGTCCGTGGGCCGTGTGGTCAGGCCTGTGGACGGCACACACACACCTCCCCCATCTTCTCCCGCGTCCATGGGCCGTGCAGTCAGGCCTGTGGACGGCACACACACACCTCCCCCGTCTCATCCTGCATCCGTGGGACGTGTGGTCAGGCCTGTGGACGGCACACACACACCTCCCCCGTCTTCTCCCGCGTTAGTGGGCCGTACAGTCAGGTCTATGAATGGCACACACACACCTCCCCCATCTCCTTCCGCGTCCGTGGGCCGTGTGGTCAGGCCTGTGGACGGTATACACACACCTCCCCCGTCCCCTCCCCGGTCTGTGCTCAGGGCGTGCGTGTGCCTGAGAGGGCACAGAATGTTCCGACCACCTCCACTTCCAGACGCGACGTCTCTGAGGAGACCTCGAGCAGAGGACACCACGCTTCTGAAACAGGCACCTTGTTCCCTCGAACCCAGGGTAGTGTTCTCTGACGTCACCGACTGAAATAATGACATGGAGGATGATAAAAACAAGTATCTAAAGTGGGAATGTGACTGTGACATTACTGCCACTAATTACGAGTGAGGACCGGAGTGCTCGTTGCTACCCAGCGGTGGGAGGTGCACGGCAGGGCAGGGGGGCCTCTGTCTGCGTTGTGTGGGTCCAGGGGCAGCTGGGAGCCTGCTTCCCCCTGAGTCCAAGGTGCCACTCTGTGCACAGTCCTGGGCTGCACTTGGCTTTGGTTCTGTCCAGGGCCTCCTTAGGCTGACCTCGGCTAGAGGGCCTGAAAGGGCGGCGGGTTGCAGTGCTCACTCGCCTCTCTGTGCCGTCCTTCCCCTCGCTTTATTCAGACAGGGAGCAGGCTTGGGGTGGTGACCTGATACTTCCAAGGTCACCTGCTGGCTAGATGCTGCGGACAGGCACTGGGCCCACGGCGGTGCCATTTCTCTGGGTAAGTTCTCTGCAGTGGTGTCAGAGTGGCAGAATTCACCCTCGAGTTTCTGCCCAGCCAGCGGCTACCCGCGTCCTGCATCAGTGACCTGGGTCCTTGTCACTCAGAATCCAGTTGTCCCCAGCGGGGTCTCCCTGCATTGCACCAGGAAGCAGCGCCCACACATTCCATTCCTGGGGCAGCAGTCTCTCCTGCACCTTGTGTCCTATCAGTCGTCCAAGGAAATTTTACCAAAATGAGCCCCAGGCCGCCTGGACTCTTCTGGATTTGTTCCCCGTAACAGCCTTAGAACCAATGCGTACTGAGCGGGGCTCCTCTGACGTCAGCTCCTCAGAGGAGATGGCCACTGTGACCCGGCCTGAACTCAGCGACTCTGAATGGCGGATGCCGCTCCCACGGTGCTAGTGTGACGGAGGGCGTGGCAGGACCGGAGGCTGCTGTGGGCATGTGCTGTGGTCACGTACTTCCTGGTGCCGGTGAGGAACGGACGTGTGCCAGTGCACTGTGGATCAGCGTAAGACCTTGGCTTCACAAACAGGGAGACCAAGGCACTGGGAGAGACTGAGCCGCGTGCATTCACAGAGTCCTTAGGACTGGAGCCCAAGGCTGTGGCTGGAGACCTTTCCACTCTACACTGAGACCAGACTCGTCCGTGTCAGCGTAAGGCTTGGGGCCAGAGGCCTGAGCGGGTCAGGATGGCGAATCAGCGTCGCTGGGCACATTTCCGGGTGTGGCCGTGCACAAGGTGCCCGCCAGAGAGGAGAGGGCCCTCCAGGCTTCCCTCGCCCAGCTGTCGGGTCCCCTGAGGCTGGACTCCAAGGGTCTCACTCAGGCAGCAGGACCAGGCAGGCCACGTGGCCACCACGTCTTCCTCCTCCACCAAGACGCCAGCTTGCAGGGGCTGTGCACAGGGGCTCATGCCTGCTGCAGGGCAAAGGGGTGGAGGGCGTGTCCCCAGGAGACGACACAGGTCCTCTTTACAGGCTCCTGAGATGGGATGGAACCCCAAGGAGCTTAGAAACCACCTCGTGGGTCTTCTTTAGGCCCTCAGCCCGTCCCCCCCCCCCCCCCCCCCCGGGAGGACACACACTCCATCCTGCCAGACAGCCGTGCCTGGGGACTGCAAAGGAGCGCTGCCATTTTTAACAGTCATGGAGCTGAATCTGCTGCCTGGAAGCTGGCACAGCCCCCGGCCCCGATTCTGGGACCCTCTGCAGAGTGTCTGTGGCTGCAGGGCGAGGGGCCTCAGAGGAGGAGCCAGGGTGCCCTGATGAGCGCCAGACGATGTCACCTGCATGACTCCCCTAACCTCGGGCCCGCACGGCCCTGGACGCACCAAGTGCTGAACACCGACCATCCGTCCTGACGTCTCCCAGCTCTGTTCCTCAGGGCCCACGTGCTCAGGAGTGTCGTGTGGAGGCTGCCCATCACGCCCCTCATGCAGCCTGGCCCGCCCAGCAGCGTCAGCCTTCCTGGGGCCACTGCATGCAGGTGTCCCGACTTGGGATATTTTCATGGGGGCCTTTTGGTGGCCCTCAGACCACATCAGCCAGCGTGGGGTGTGCTCAGCTGGACGCTCCTGGGTCAGGCAGAGCCCAGCTCACCCTGCGACCCAGGGTCTGTGCTAAAGGTGGGAGGGCCGCTCCACAAACACCTGGTGTCGTTTCTGTGCCGGGTGACGACAGAGCTGCCACCCCGGGTACCTCGGGGGCACGAGGGAGAGGTGTAGGCAGGCTGGAGAGGCCTGGGAGAGGACCAGAAGGGGCGGTGCTCAGCCAGTTGGAAAGAAGACCCAGGCGGCCGGGCTGGGGGCGCCAAGGCAGAGACCTGGCCCGTAATGTTGAGTCTCGTCGCTCGGTGAGGTCACCGCAAACACTGAGCCTCGGGAATCCGAGTCGGGTCCCCCGCCGGGTGCACACGGTGCTCACGGCGGGGTGGGTGCTCAGCCTAGCAGTGAGGATGCACGTCCCACACCAGCGTGCCTGGTTCAACTCCCAGCTCCAGCTCCTGACCCAGCTTCCTGCTCTGGGGAGCCTCAGGTAAGTGGGTTCACGCCGCCCACGTGGGGACCTGGGTCCAGTTCCTGCGTTGAGCTCTGGCCCTGTGCTAGCTCCTGGCCATTACAGGCATCTGAGAAATGAACCAGCAGATGGGAGCTCTGCCCTCTGCCCGTCTCTGTCGCTCAGATACAAGATTTTACAGAATTCATGGAAAATGGAATTAATTAAAGGATACGTTTATTTTGGTGCTAAAATGTTGAAATTGTACATGCAAGGGGTTTTCCAAAAACTCATGGAAAGTGAAAGAAACTATTCATGGATTTCAAAGGTTCACACCAGAATAAGCTGACTGTTTAATTCCATTGTCCACAACCCCTTTGAAGTCCCCTCATCCACTCCTGTGTGTCTACACACACACACACACACACACACACACACAGGTTACTTGGAGAACCCGGCTCATGCGAAGCAGAGGCTGGCGGGAGAGCCAGTGCCGCAGGCTTCCACCAGGGCCTCAGTCTGCTCAGACTCCGATGGACGAGGCCCACCACGCGAGGGGCGCCTTCTGCACTCACCGGATTCCAGAGAAAACGTTAGTTCCATGCAAGCCCACCCCGACAGGGCCACGGTGAACAAGGCTTTGACCTCACCGCTGGGCACTGCGGCCCATTAAGTTAATGTGGAGAACTGGCCACTGCTCATTGCTCAGCCAATCAACGCGCCATTTCATTTCTGTTCAAAGACATCATTTAATCCAGCTGTCTGTCATCTATCTACCTATTATGTCTGTTATCATCTGTCTACTTCCTAGCTACATCTACCCACCCATCTGCTGTCACCTGTATCTACCATCACCATCACTCCCTACTTACCTATGCCTACATGTCCCTATCTCTATCAACCATCTGTTTGTCCGCCATCTGTCCTTCCGTGTGATTCTCCCCAGACATCGAACTCGGGCCCACAGCGCCGGCCCTGCTACTGTGATGCACTTTCTCTGACACACGGCCTTCTTGTACATGGGATCCCAGACAGCAGCAGCGCCCTGGCGCCATGTTGAACAGCAGAACCACCTGCCGAAAGCACAGAAATGGCGCCAGTGGGCGCAGCAGGACCCGGACGAGTCTGCTGACCGCGGTGCCGCAGCCAAGGCAGGAAGGCCGGGCAGCGCCTCTCCTGCCTCCGGGCCTCGGCCTCAAGGCTTTGCTGCTCTGTGCACCTGCACGGAGTAAGGACCTTGGGTCACTCATGGGTTTAAGCAAGAGGACCAGCTGGTCAGCGTGGGCCCCGGGAGTGCAGAGGCTCTGTGCAGGCCGTGGGGACAGCGTGGGGACGGTGGGGAACTCAGAGGGGTGTGACAGGCAGGTCGGCAGGAGCAGGGTTTCTCAGTGTGAGTGGGGCTGCGTTCTGGAGCTGCAGCAGCAGGGCTAACGGGGATGGAGAGGGGCAGGGTGTGGCGGCCGCTGCAGAGTGCAAGTGGGGGACTCCAGCCTGCCCCACAGGAGGCCAACAGGGATGGATGGGGGAGGGGTGTGGCAGAGCGCTGAGGGGAAGGGCCGGGTGGGCAGGGCTCAGGGAGGACAGTCAGACCGGACGGGGAGGGACAGCCTTTCAAGTTCCATTCCCGAGACAGGATCTGCTTCCGGCAACAGCCGCACTTCCCTCCTCCTCCAGACTTCCAGGGAGACCCTGAGCCCCGGACGCGGCTGTGGCCTCTCAGGTCAGCACCTGCAGAGGCCCCTGGATGGCAGCATTCCGGGCCTCCCTCCTCCTGCCGTTGGCATAGTTCCTGTGTTGAACAGATCCGACTCCTGTGCAGGGAGGACGCGGGGGCTCAGCCCTGTCACTGCCCAGAGCGTCCCCGCCAGGACTTCCAGACACTCAGCCAGGCGCGGGCTCCGCAGCCTCTGGCATTGAGTCCTGGCTCCAAGCTCTGAGCCACACCTGTTCACAGGGTGACTGACAGCCCCCTGTGACCTTGGCTGGCTCCCACCCACCCTGCCCTGGGGCTTCTCAGCACGCCTGCCCCTGCGTGCGTCTGCCAGGGTCCCAGGGTCCCAGGGTCGGCCCCGGAGACGCTGCCGCTGCACGCCGGGCTCGGCTTGGAGTCCGGAGCCTTCCAGGATTTGGAGCCCGCGGAGCCCCAGCAGTGGTGCCTGCTGTAAGCATGAAATCCACGATTAATTACCACTAACTAGGTCTGTCTTCCCCAGGCACTTGGTCTGAATATTTACAAGGAATTCCAGTCAGATGCTCGCTGTCCAAATCAATATTATTTCATCCAAAATACAAGAGTGCTTTCAATCCAGAGTCAACTGCAGCTTGGGGTCCAATCAGCACATGTGTGACAAAGCACCACGGAGGAGGACGCCGTGCGGCAGCGTGTCGCGAGGCCCGGCACGCACAAGCACTGGGCCGGGATCCCAGACCGACCCCCTGGCCTCCTGAGAGCCTGGGGCCGCGGCCTGCCCCTGCCCCTCCCTGCCCACTCAGGTGCTGGCTGCACGAGTGAGAAGCTGGAGGCGTCGCCCTCTCCCCCTTCTACTCGCACTTGGCCAAGTGCTGTGGACAGCCAGGTCCTTCCAAGCTCAGAGTCGGAGGAGACGGGAGATGGGAAGGGACGGGAGGTTTGCCCGCCTGGAGCGGAGACCCAGCGGCCCCACAGCTGCACCGCAGACGGCACCATGCCAGTGCCCGGGGGAGGGGCTCCGCCGATGACCCTGTGTGTGTTCCCGACAGTGCTCAGCTCCGTGGCGACCCGACCCAGGCAAGAGTCAGGTCAGAGCTGGGAGAACACAGAGCTTTCTTCCCCCTTAGATGTGTGTGAGGTTCAGGAGCTGAAGCAGTAGGCTCTGGAGAGGGCCCGGGGCTTGGGGAGGGTCTGCAGGGCAGGAGCCGCTCCAGGCCCACTGGACCTGGGGGAGCCGCAGCCTCTCTGCCTCCCACCCGGCCCATCCCGCCATGGCAGCCCTAAGGACCCTTCAGAGGGTGCCCTCTCCCCAACTCCCCGAAGTGAACTCAGAGCCCCCTTTGTCTCGCTCTTGTCTCCGGGCACTGGAGTCGCTTTGTCTCGTGTCCACGTGTCCCAACCCTCCGGCCTCACTCCCGCCATCTCCCTGGGCTTCCTGCTGGGCTTCCTGTTATTTGTGAGAAGGGGCCCCAGGGCCACCTGCCAGGGATTGTCCTGGGGGCTGAGGAAGGGACTGCAGCACCCACCCTCCTCCTCCTGGACATCTCTGTCTGCCCGTGCTGCTGCAGCTCAGGGCGTCCTCGGATCACATGAGCAGCCGAGGGTGAGCTATGCCAGCACTCCGTTACGGGGGTCTCAGATCACAGGGAGCAGCCGAGGGCGAGCTATGCCAGCACTCCGTTACGGGGGTCTCGGATCACAGGGAGCAGCCGAGGGCGAGCTATGCCAGCACTCCGCTACAGGCGGCTGTTTCGTATTGTCGCCTCTTGGCAGGTTTTCTCTGCGGGGGCAGAAAGGGCCTGACTGAAGGGGCTTCCTTCCCAGGCAGTGAGAGCCCTTACCACCCTGAAATCCAGCACTGGCGGGAGCCTCGAGCAGCCCGTGGGGAGTGGCCTCGCTGCCCCTGCGAGCTGCCTGGGGTGAGGAGAGAAGCAGCCAGTCTGGCTGGCCCTGCTGGGAGAGGGGGCGCATGCCCCTGGAGCCCTTCCTCAGCCCTGCTCTGGCCGCCCCCGGGGTCATGGGCATGTTGGAAGCACTGCAGGGGAGCACTGCGCTGCCCTGCGCGGGCTGCCCGGCTGCTGGTCTCCCATGCACGGCCACCCCACGCCGAGACCTCTGTCTCCTGCACAACCCAGGCTCTGACATCCAGAGCTGAGCACTGCAGCTCTGAGAGCCTCGGGATCCGCTCTGCACCGTGCGCTCCCAGGATTGTGAGCCGGGGTTTGCATCGGCCACGATGTGTGACAGGCAGGCCTCCTGTCCGCCCAGAAGCCAGAGACGCTGTGGAGCCTGTGGTCCTCGGCCGCTGGCTTTACCCCAGGGGACATTGCGTGCCGCCTGGTATGGTTTGCTTGGTGGCCCCGGCTGGGGACTGCTTCTATCATTTAGTGGCTGGTGGCCTGGAAGGCTGGTGACATCCGTGCTGGACAGCGCAGCCCCTGGCCCACATGAATGGTGCTGGGGAGGGGCCCAGGGGATGGGGTGTGGAGCAGTGAGGGTCAGCTCTGAGGGCGGTGGCCTCCAGGAGCAGAAAGGGAGGATGGGAGTGAGGGGGCCCGTGGCCGGTCCTGCCAGCACCAGTGCTCAGACAGTGGCCAGCTGGGGCATGAGCCCTGCAGGGGGCTGCTGGGGAAGCTCAGAGCCACAGGGCACAACCCCGTCACTGCTGCATGGGCGACACCCGGCACACGGGTGTCTGGGCCGGCTGGGGTGAGCTCCGGAAGCCTGTGTGTGTTACAAGGAGTAGACAAGACAGCAGAACCCACCTCCTGGCTCCCCCAGCGTCCCGTGTGCGCTGTGATGTGACCTCGGCGCCATCGTCACCCCATCCGCTCAGCACCTTGTGTCCACTGAGTCCTGGAGTCCCGGGGGACTGCTTGGCTCCCTCGCCTGCCCCGACAGTGGGAATCCTGGAGTCTGTGCCTTTTCCTCTTCCCACTCCCTCAGCTGCCAGGCCGGCTCTGTGTCACCGTCCTGGGTTTTCTGCCTGAGGCTTACAGGTGGGAGACCTCGAGCCCACCCAGAGCACGACACCAGCAGCAGCCTGGGCCCTCAGGGACAGCTGCCCACTCTCCCCCTCCTCCTCCCAGCATGGACAACACTCACCTCCTCCAGCTTCCAGCATGGATGCCCGCTCACCTCCTCCTCCTCCTCCTGCCAGCAAGGACACCCACTCACCTCCTCCTCCTCCCAGCATGGACAACGCTACCTCCTCCTCCCCCCAGCATGGACACCCACTCACCACCTCCTCCTCCCAGCATGGACGTCCACTCACCTCCTCCTCCTCCTCTCAGCACAGACCCCACTCACCCCCTCCTCCTCTCAGCACAGATACCCACTCACCTCCCTCTCCTCCTCCCAGCATGGACGTCCACTCACCCCTCCTCCTCCCAGCATGGACAACACTCACCCTCTCCTCCTCCCAGCATGGACGTCCACTCACCTCCTCCTCCTCCCAGCATGGACAACACTCACCCCCTCCTCCTTCCAGCATGGAAGACGCTCACCTCCTCCAGCTTCCAGCATGGACGCCCGCTCACCACCTCCTCCTCTCAGCATGGACGTCCACTCACCCCTCCTCCTCCCAGCATGGATGCCCGCTCACCCCTTCCTCCTCTCAGCACAGACACCCACTCACCTCCTCCTCCTCCCAGCATGGATGCCCGCTCACCTCCTCCTCCTCCCAGCATGGACGTCCGCTCACCACCTCCTCCTCCCAGCATGGACAACACTCACCCTCTCCTCCTCCCAGCATGGACGTACGCTCACCACCTCCTCCTCCCAGCATGGATGCCCGCTCACCCCTTCCTCCTCTCAGCACAGACACCCACTCACCCCTCCTCCTCCCAGCATGGATGCCCGCTCACCTCCTCCTCCTCTCAGCACAGACACCCACTCACCTCCTCCTCCTCCCAGCATGGATGCCCACTCACCTCCTCCTCCTCCCAGCACAGACGCCCACTCACCTCCTCCTCCTCCCAGCATGGACACCCACTCACCACCTCCTCCTCCTCCCAGCACAGACGCCCACTCACCACCTCTTCCTCCCAGCATGGACGGCCGCTCACCTCCCTCTCCTCCTCCCAGCATGGACGTCCACTCACCCCTCCTCCTCCCAGCATGGACGCCCACTCACCTCCTCCTCCTCCTCTCAGCACAGACCCCACTCACCCCCTCCTCCTCTCAGCACAGATGCCCACTCACCTCCTTCTCCTCCTCCCAGCATGGACGTCCACTCACCCCTCCTCCTCCCAGCATGGACGCCCACTCACCTCCTCCTCCTCCTCTCAGCACAGACCCCACTCACCCCCTCCTCCTCTCAGCACAGATGCCCACTCACCTCCCTCTCCTCCTCCCAGCAGACGCCCACTCACCACCTCCTCCTCCCAGCATGGACGTCCACTCACCCCTCCTCCTCCCAGCATGGACGCCCACTCACCTCCTCCTCCTCCTCTCAACACAGACCCCACTCACTCCCTCCTCCTCTCAGCACAGACACCCACTCACCTCCCTCTCCTCCTCCCAGCATGGACACCCACTCACCACCTCTTCCTCCTCCCAGCACAGACGCCCACTCACCACCTCCTCCTCCCAGCATGGACGCCCGCTCACCTCCTCCTCCTCCCAGCATGGACGTCCACTCACCCCTCCTCCTCCCAGCATGGACACCCACTCACCTCCTTCTCTTCCTCCCAGCACAGACGCCCACTCACCTCCTCCTCCTCCCAGCACAGACGCCCACTCACCTCCTCTCCATACAAATGCCTCATCCCTTGGTTGAGACTGGGGAACATGCGCCTCCTGAGACACCATCAGTTCTGTCGGCTTCCACACTGACAGCGGCGTGGTCCTTTCCATTCACCCCACTTCATTTTTGTCCCTGGCAGAACCTTCCCCTGCATCTCTGCACGTGCCAGGCCCAAGGTCAGTGGGCAGTTTGGTTCGTTGCACTGAGACCAGAAGCTCCTTGTTCTCAGTTTGGTCCAGTGCATGAGGACAGGATCTGCCAAGTGACAGCAGCCAGCAGCCGTGGGTGCACTGGTTCCCCCTGGGTCCAGTGTGTGAGGACCATGGGTGCACTGGTTCCCACTGGGTCCAGTGTATGAGGACCATGGGTGCACTGGTTCCCCCTGTTCCAGTGTGTGAGGACCATGGGTGCACTGGTTCCCCCTGGGTCCAGTGTATGAGGACCATGGGTGCACTGGTTCCCCCTGTTCCAGTGTGTGAGGACCATGGGTGCACTGGTTCCCCCTGGGTCTAGTGTGTGAGGACCATGGGTGCACTGGTTCCCCCTGTTCCAGTGTGTGAGGACCATGGGTGCACTGGTTCCCCCTGTTCCAGTGTGTGAGGACCATGGGTGCACTGGTTCCCCCTGGGTCCAGTGTGTGAGGACAATGGGTGCAGTGGTTCCCCCTGGGTCCAGTGTGTGAGGACCATGGGTGCACTGGTTCCCACTGGGTCCAGTGTATGAGGACCATGGGTGCACTGGTTCCCCCTGTTCCAGTGTGTGAGGACCATGGGTGCACTGGTTCCCCCTGTTCCAGTGTGTGAGGACCATGGGTGCACTGGTTCCCCCTGGGTCCAGTGTATGAGGACCATGGGTGCACTGGTTCCCCTGGGTCCAGTGTGTGAGGACCATGGGTGCACTGGTTCCCCCTGTTCCAGTGTGTGAGGACCATGGGTGCAGTGGTTCCCCCTGGGTCCAGTGTGTGAGGACAATGGGTGCAGTGGTTCCCCCTGGGTCCAGTGTGTGAGGACCATGGGTGCACTGGTTCCCACTGGGTCCAGTGTATGAGGACCATGGGTGCACTGGTTCCCCCTGTTCCAGTGTGTGAGGACCATGGGTGCACTGGTTCCCCCTGTTCCAGTGTGTGAGGACCATGGGTGCACTGGTTCCCCCTGGGTCCAGTGTGTGAGGACAATGGGTGCACTGGTTCCCCCTGGGTCCAGTGTGTGAGGACGGGAGCTGCCCAGTGACAGCAGCCAGCAGCCATGGGCACGTGGAGCCTTGTGTGTGGAGCATCTTTGGAGGCCTTGTGAGCTGTTGGTCAGATTTGGCTTCTGGCCTGGGGCCGCTCCCAGGCAGGTTTTCCCATGGCTTCTGCATGCACAGGGCGTGCCTCTGGCTAACAGGCAGCAGCGGAACAGGCTCTTGCAGAGGTCAGTCTCAGCAGAAGCCCAGTGGGCTGTGTGCTCCTGCAGTCAGCCGGAGCCCAGCCTGGGTGCCTGCCCGTGCCTGACCCCACTCCTAGGAACGCTAGCGCTTTTCTGCGGCTCACTTCCTGTCAGTCTGCACCTCTCGTCCCTGGAAGCGCCCTGTCATGCATCGCGCTGGTTCTGCCTTGGATTTTATTCTCTGCCATCTGCCCTGAGCTATTTCATATTCTCCCAGCCCCAGGAGCGCAGGGTGCCTCCCCCAGAGTGGACAGGAGCCATCACCTAGGAGAGACTTTACACAAACTTCTGCTTTCTCGTTTGCTTCTGATTTAAGAAATGAGGTGGAGAACTGGTTCCACGGTGTGGTGGGCAGAAAAGTTACCTGTGCCGTGCAGATGGGGGAAGTGTGTTACCTGTGCCGTGCAGATGGGCCGTCCTCGGTTGTAAGACTCTGTCTCCCAGGTAAGGTTGTTCTGTCGGGGAGAGGACACGGGCCGTGCATCGGCAGAGGGACGGCACTAGGACTCCCCAGGAGCCACTGCAGGTCATGGGAGGCTGAGGAGCTACCCGCCCCCACAAAACAGCCCTGCTCCTGGGAACTGGCGCAGATGGAGTGTGGGAGCCAGCACGGCCCAGGTCTCACTGGCACCTGGCTACCCCCCCACAAGGGCGAGTTCCCGTTTACCGAGCTGAGCCCTCTGGGTTTGAGAGCTTTGGTGCCAGTCTGAACATGGCCACTAGCGCAGTGGCTCAACGTTTCCTTTAAGGCGCCAAGCTTTGTCCTTCTCAGTTATGGAGCGAGGAGGTGGCAGTGACGCGGGCCAGGCCTGTCCCCGAGGGGCTGCGTGCCCATGAGGTGGGCACCCTGATGCCGGGTGCTGAGCACCGAGCAGGGGACCGTGTGGGCTTCCACCTCAGCCCTGGCTCAGCACATCTCAGCACACAGGGAGTCGCAGGAGACCGGCTCCCCCAGGCACAGGAGGAAGCCTAGGTGTGCAGAGGGACAAGGGCCGGTCCATCCCGATGGCTGCTGGTCGGCGGTGGCCCCTGCGGGTGGAAGCTGCTGGCTCGTGTTGACCTCGCTTGTGTGTTTTCAATCAAACACAACCTCGGCTGCTCGGGGAGCCGTGTCCCCACCCCACCTGCGCTCATGTGCTCGCCGTGCCCCAGCTGTCACATCCCCTTGTCCAGCCTCAGGCGTGCAGCCGTGTGCTCTGCTCCTGTCTCGCTGAATCCGTGCTCCGGGAGGGGCAGCGGGGCCGACCACTCTGTCTGGACGGTGTTAGTCCAGGATGGAACCGGAATGGGTCAGGCCGGACACCCCGGCCAGCCTGACCCCAGCCTCAGCTCTGCTTCGCACCCCACCTGCCGCTGACCACAGGACCCGCTTGAACCTCGGCGTCCTCATCCGTATCGTGGAGACCAAGGCTGGCTGTCGGGGAGACCTGGCTTCTCATCGCCTGTCAGCCGTGAGCGGGCCAGCCTTGGCGCTTGGGCAGTGAGTTCCTCTCATTTCTGTAACTGGGGATCGCCTGGGGCACCCTGCGTGCATTCAGATCCAGGACTGGCGCTCAGAGCTCACGAGAAAGGACAAGGCAGGACTCACCGCATCCAGTCCCCCCGGGACCTGACCTGTGTCCATCACCGGCCCCAAACCCATCAGGAGCAAGGTCTAGACTAGTGCCCCATCAGGGACATCCCCAGCCTGCAAGCAGCCCCAAATAGCCCAGGGAGGCCAGTATCCGACCTCCCTGGGGTGGCGGCACAGCCACTGTGGGCACAGAAAGCCACCCTGCCGGGCAGAACACTGAGCTGGGTGCAGACTGGAGTGCCATGTGCCAAGGGGGAGGAGCCAGAGACCCGGAGGGTGCAGCCAGGCCCCCCAACCAGGGAAAAGGCCTTGCTCAGCTCCCAGGGCGGAGCCGGCCAGTGCGACCTCTTCCTGCTGTGTGGCCCCCGCACATCCAAGTCCCAGTAAGCCTCGTCCGGGGTTGCATGGTGGCTCCTTGTCCGTCTGTCCTGCAAGGCGGTCAAGGATCCTGGGGTTGGCGTCCCCCCCACCGCACAGTACTGCAGCCCCCCCCCCCAAGTGGCGGCCGTGGGCTCCCTGCTGAGGGCCGTGGGTGCAGCCATCTGATGGGCGGCCTGGCGCCCTGCTGTTGCACATCCGTCACAGTGGTGAGAGCGCTGACGCGGGTGGGCCTGTTCGCTAGCTCTCTGTGCGGGAAACAGGCGGAACCGCGTACCTGTTCTGGTTTCATTCGGTCTCACATTGTTTCTACTTGTGTATTCTGAGAATATAGGTTTTGTGTCAAACCGTGTTGTGATTTTGCCAGAGAATTCTCCCAGCCTCTGCGGAGTGAGTCTGTCCCCCCGCCCCGTTCATGGTTCTGTTTTGCTCACATTTGATCTGCGTTCTGCTGGAGGCTGCGCTTCTCCACGTTCTGGACACTGCTGGTCCTAGGAGTTCTCAGGAGTGCCCCATCCCCTCGTCATCAAAGGCCACGGCCGGGGGCGGGGCCGTGCAGCGTGATGACCCACGCCCCTCGGGGCTCTGCTCTGCCGGTCGCCCCTTCACACTGCACTCCCCACTTCCGTCAGAGCGCCCAGGCACTGGGGTGGTCTCGTTTACAAGAGGCACTGACAGCCAGCCCAGCCGGGCCCTGAGCCCTGGTGCTGGCCCGGTCACCTCACCCAGCTGGGCCCTGAGCCTAGTGCTGGCCTGGTCACCCCGCCCAGCCAGGCCCTGAGCCTAGTGCTGGCCCTGGTCACCTGGCCCATCGGGCCCTGAGCCCTAGTGCTGGCCCGGTCACCCCGCCAGCTGGGCCCTGAGCCTAGTGCTGGCCCTGGTCACCCCGCCCAGCTGGGCCCTGAGCCCTAGTGCTGGCCCGGGTCACATATTCAGTGTTGGACAAACAAGGCACTGCAGAGAGATGGCTTTTGACTGAATCTGTCCCCAGGTCATTTGGCTGTAGGCTCATAACCTGTGCAGTGTGCATCGAGTGACTTTGCAAAGGTGTGTCTCTCGGCAGCCTTGCCTGGGTGGGAGGCAGAGTCGAGGGGCGGGGCCCTCTGCACTGGGTGACAGGGAGACGCCGTGGGTCCCGGCTGCCGGATCACAGGAGGCAGCCAAGCATTCTCTGGAGGGGCAGCCATGTTTACCAAGAGAATTACGACAAACGTGTCTTCCATGGCGCGAGTGAACCGAGGAGCTAGTACAGATCGGGAGTGTTTTCCCACAGGCCAGGACACAGCTGGGAATGACCAGATTCTGGGAGCAGCCGTACCGAACGGCAGAGGCTGAGGCACTGTGGCCAGGCAGTGGGAGAACCGTGCTCGGATACTAACTAGGGAGTCACGGGTGGGACGCGAGGAAGGAAGGCAGGCAGCTCCGAGTCACCCTGGCTGTCGCTCCTGGGCTCCGCGCTCACACCTGCTGCGCCTGCGCCGTGAGGGACAGGGGGCAGGTGGGAGGAGCCCAGCAGGGCAAAGCCATTGTCGCACGTCAATCACTGGAAGGGAGGAGCCACAGGTTACATCGTGCTGAAGGACACAGGGAGCTCCCGGCCCAGATGTGGCTGATGAGCGATGAGGCTTCCCAGGTGCTGCCGTGAGGACGCTGGGGAAAGCGGCTCCAGAGCGTCCCTGCTGGTCCCCGGCACAGAGCAGCACCGGCCAAGGCCCCCGTCAGGGGGTCCCGGGCTCTGTGTCAGCCGCAGATCGCTCAGGCTGGGGCCAGGAGCTCGAAACCAGTGGAGAAGGCATCGCTCCCAACAGCTGCGGGTCCCAGAATGACAATGTGAGGGACTGGCAGCTGGGAGGTGGGGGGGCACTGAGTGACAACTGGGAGGTGAGGGACGCTGACAGAGCTGGGAGGTGAGGGGACACTGACAGAGCTGGGAGGTGAGGGACGCTGACAGAGCTGGGAGGTGAGGGGACACTGACAGAGCTGGGAGGTGAGGGGACACTGAGTGACAGAGCTGGGAGGTGAGGGGATGCTGTGACAGAGCTGGGAGGTGAGGGACGCTGAGTGACAGAGCTGGGAGGTGAGGGGACACTGAGTGACAGAGCTGGGAGGTGAGGGGACACTGAGTGACAGAGCTGGGAGGTGAGGGGATGCTGTGACAGAGCTGGGAGGTGAGGGGACGCTGAGTGACAGAGCTGGGAGGTGAGGGGACGCTGAGTGACAGAGCTGGGAGGTGAGGGGACACTGACAGAGGTGGGAGGTGAGGGGACGCTGACAGAGCTGGGAGGTGAGGGGACGCTGACAGAGGTGGGAGGTGAGGGGACGCTGACAGAGGTGGGAGGTGAGGGGACACTGACAGAGGTGGGAGGTGAGGGGACACTGACAGAGCTGGGAGGTGAGGGGACGCTGAGTGACAGAGCTGGGAGGTGAGGGGACACTGAGTGACAGAGCTGGGAGGTGAGGGGACACTGAGTGACAGAGCTGGGAGGTGAGGGGACACTGAGTGACAGAGCTGGGAGGTGAGGGGACGCTGAGTGACAGAGCTGGGAGGTGAGGGGACACTGAGTGACAGAGCTGGGAGGTGAGGGGACGCTGACAGAGCTGGGAGGTGAGGGGACGCTGAGTGACAGAGCTGGGAGGTTAGGGGACACTGAGTGACAGAGCTGGGAGGTGAGGGGATGCTGTGACAGAGCTGGGAGGTGAGGGGACGCTGAGTGACAGAGCTGGGAGGTGAGGGACGCTGAGTGACAGAGCTGGGAGGTGAGGGGACACTGAGTGACAGAGCTGGGAGGTGAGGGGACGCTGTGACAGAGCTGGGAGGTGAGGGGATGCTGTGACAGAGCTGGGAGGTGAGGGGACGCTGAGTGACAGAGCTGGGAGGTGAGGGGACGCTGAGTGACAGAGCTGGGAGGTGAGGGGACACTGAGTGACAGAGCTGGGAGGTGAGGGGACGCTGTGACAGAGCTGGGAGGTGAGGGGATGCTGTGACAGAGCTGGGAGGTGAGGGGACACTGAGTGACAGAGCTGGGAGGTGAGGGGATGCTGTGACAGAGCTGGGAGGTGAGGGACGCTGAGTCACAGAGCTGGGAGGTGAGGGCACACTGTGACAGAGCTGGGAGGTGAGGGGACACTGAGTGACAGAGCTGGGAGGTGAGGGGACGCTGTGACAGAGCTGGGAGGTGAGGGGATGCTGTGACAGAGCTGGGAGGTGAGGGGACGCTGAGTGACAGAGCTGGGAGGTGAGGGGATGCTGTGACAGAGCTGGGAGGTGAGGGACGCTGAGTCACAGAGCTGGGAGGTGAGGGCACACTGTGACAGAGCTGGGAGGTGAGGGGACACTATGACAGAGCTGGTAGGTGAGGGGACGCTGACAGAGCTGGGAGGAGAGGGGACGCTGACAGAGCTGGGAGGAGAGGGGATGCTGTGACAGAGCTGGGAGGTGAGGGGACGCTGAGTGACAGAGCTGGGAGGTGAGGGGATGCTGTGACAGAGCTGGGAGATGAGGGACGCTGAGTCACAGAGCTGGGAGGTGAGGGGACACTATGACAGAGCTGGTAGGTGAGGGGACGCTGACAGAGCTGGGAGGAGAGGGGACGCTGACAGAGCTGGGAGGAGAGGGGACACTGTGTGAGTGACAGAGCTGGGAGGTGAGGGGACGCTGACAGAGCTGGGAGGAGAGGGGACGCTGACAGAGCTGGGAGGAGAGGGGACACTGTGTGAGTGACAGAGCTGGGAGGTGAGGGACGCTGACAGAGCTGGGAGGTGAGGGACGCTGGCAGAGTGTGTGTGGTTACATCTTCTTGGGGTGTCCTCCCACAACGCGGTTCAGCCCAGCTTCTGCTCATTGCCAAGCGTGTTCTCCACGCCGTGGCCCGTGGCCTCCCCCACGTCACACGGCAGCATGGGCGGCAGGAAACCTGGGAGCTCTGTGTGGTGGCACTGCCGTTGCCCTCCCGTCATTCTCCGTAAGCCCCGGATGGCGGAGCGCTCCTCGTGGGAGGGCGTGGTGACGTGGGTCCCGCGGTGGCGGCTGGCAGGTCAGGGCCTCCCATCTGAGAGGCACCAAGGCCCAGCCACGCAGCCCCACCGCGGCCCTGCCTGGCAGGCAGTGGAGAGGGAGGCCGAGGTGCACAGGGGCCGGGGGCCTTGTTCAAGGGCACTCGTTAGTGGGTGCCCAGCTGGGACTCCAACCCGGGCCTCAGACCCAAGTCTGAGGGTCCCTCCACGGCACTTTGCACCCCAGCTAGGGGTGCAGCTGAAGCCGGGACCGCCAGGAGCAGCAGGCTCTGGACCGCAAGTGGCCTGGGAGCCGCGTTCACGGGTGGATTCCAGTCTCCAGGTGCTTTCCTGGTTTCTGTGTTTGCAGCCACCTCTGCTGTGAGCATTCAGCCAGATGACATGCACGCCAGGTCCAGGGTGCACCAGAGCATCTCTTCTCCAGACCGATTCGTCTGCATTTACATGTGTCACGTAAGCAGGCTGTGAGCCAGCTCTCCGAGCCCCGTCTCCAGGGCCTGCCTGTCTCTCGTCTTTCTCCTGTTTTCCCCCTGCAGTGTTTCCTAGCACAAAACCCGGGTGAGCCGACAGAGGCAGGTCTGCCTGTTCCCCAAGCCTGGCCCTTCCCACGCACGCTCTCAGAAAACACTGCCGCGAAACAAAGCCACATCCACTTCTCCTGGGCAGCCCTGGGCCCCGAGGACACATTGACATCGTGTGGGCCTGCTCGAAGAGCGAGAAAAGCGTCTGTAGTCTGAGAACATCGATTACCAGGGAAGAAGAGGAGTGTTTCAGAGGACGTGGTGCTGAGCAGTGTCCCGGTTCTCACAAGCCTGGGAGGCGGTTTGACCACCAAGTCACTAACTGCTCGGACGTCTTTATGGGTGTCCTGACAGTGACAGGTGCACACGCGTGTGTTCACTGGTCGCAAGTCGGGTCTGGTTCTCAGGGTAGCTCTGGTGGTAAGTCCGCGGGTACGAGGCCGAATGCGGAGGTCAGGTGCTTTGGGAGGACAGAGCCTGGGCCCGGCTGATCAGAGAAGGACTCTGAAGTCCAAGCTTGACCTTGAAAGTGAGCACGGTCAAGGTAGCAGCAGGAGGAGAGGGAATCTCTGGCAGAGGCAGTGTCAAGAATGAGGGTAGCAAGGGCTGGTGCTGTGGCATAACAGGTAAAGCCACGGCCTGCAGTGCCGGCCTCCCATATGGACACTGGTTTGGGTCCCGACTGCTCCACTTCTGATCACTCTACTATGGCCTGGAAGGCAGTAGAGGATGGCTCAAGTGCTTGGATCCCTGTACCCACATGGGAGACTGGGAAGAAGCTCCTGGCTCCTGGCTTCGGATTGGCACAGCTCCGGCCATTGCAGCCATCTGGGAAGTGAACCAGCAGATGGAAGACCTCTCTCTCTCTCTCTCTCTCTCTCTCTCTCTCTTTCTGCCTCTCTCTAACTCTGGTGGCCGTACCACGTCGAGGCCGGGCATCCGGGCCTCAGGACGGGCTCGGTGGCTGCAGAGACGGCACTGGGTCACGATGTCGTTGCTGTCACCTCCTCCGTGACCTCCTACCTCATGAGTTCCATCATCGCCTTCACCTGTCCCGACTGGCCCCTCTTGACCGGCCTGGGTGATGCTTGTGTGTGAAAGTGAACCCAGTGAAGGAGTCATTATGAGTATTCCGGTCCATTCGTTTATCTGAAATAGCAGCAAAGAGCGATGTTCCACTTGCTGGTCCGCTCCCCAAACGCCCACTACGGCTGGGGCTGGGCCAGACTCCATCGGGACCTCCTGCTGTCCCCCAGGTGTGCATGAGCAGGGTGCTGAGCTGAGGTGGAGCAGGGGCTGGGGCTCGGGCCCTCCAATATGGGACGGGGTGTCGCAGAGTAATTTCAAATGACAAGTGCAGGCTCCTGGCCCTGTGTCCATGTCCCCTCACGCGTGGCGACTCGGGGCGGCCTGCTGGTGAACCCGACAGGCTGCCCACTTCCTTGTCACACATGGATGTGGGCAGGGTTTTTCCGTGGGCTGCAGAATTGGGTTCTGAATTCTGTCCAGACTCCAATTCACAGGCTCTTCCACTCACCCATGGGGCTCCTCTTCCACCACGCCGACTGGCCCCAGGGCCTGGGCCTCCAGGAGTCGCATGGTCTCAGACACCTGGGAAGTGCCACTGGCCCTGTTTGGATAGCCACCCAGCTGAGGAGGGGCCCGCCTGTGCCACTGGTGTAGTCACTGGCACCACGGCCAGGCACCCCGCTTGTTGCTGCCCGGGGCCCAGGCCAGCCTGGCATCAGACTGGCTCTCTGGTGCGAGGCTTTCCTGAGAGCATCCAGAAATGCTTCGTGGTGAATCACCTGCAGCAAAGGCGGTTCAGCTTAACAGGAGGGCGTCTGAGCCCTTCAAGGAGCCGCAGCCGCGAGGCACGAGAGTCGGAGACCACACAGGGGAGGGTGCGGCTGCAGGGAGCTGGGGGAGCTGGCCTGGGTCAGGGGAGGCCAGGAGCCCAGGAGCCCCAGAGGGAGGCTGGCGAGGGTCGGCGCTCAAGAACAGGCGCTTTGGGGAGGATCGCCAGCCCCGCCCGCCGAGCCTCGGGTGCATGGAACCCAGCCCGCAGCTGCTCTTCCCTTCCCGGCCGCGCTCAGCGCCTGCCAGTCAGACAGGGCTGGGGGAGCGGCAGCTCTGGGCACATCCCTGCCCACGGGAGCAGCAAGGGCTGGAGGGGGGGAAAGGCCCCTCTCCGTGGGGCGCCCGTTCCTGTCCCTGCGGGGACCCTGAGGAACAGTGAGAGGAGCAGAGGCATGGCGTAGAAGGCTGGGCGAGCCCACCGGTCCTCCCCAGAGTGTGTCTGGGCAGCTGGCAGGGCCAGTGTGGAGCCCGAGGGGCATCACCCCAGGTTTGCCTGCCAGCTCCCCCAGCAATGAAAGACATCGGACATCGGCGCGGTCCTCAGTCCCCCCAGCCTCGCCGACCCCTGGGGGCAGCGTTCCTTCCTTCTTCCTCCCCCCTCCCTCCCTCCCTCCCTTCTTCTCTTCTCTGTTTCTCTCTCCCTTCCTTCTTTTTCCAATATTTATTATTTGTTTATATATTTGAAAAGCAGAGTGACAGAGAGAGGAAATGACACACACACACACACACACAGAGAGAGAGAGAGAGAGAGAGAGAGCGCGCTCCATGCACTGGTTCATTCCTCCAAGGGTCACGGCAGTGGGGGCTGGGCCAGGCCAAAGCCAGGAGCCAGGAGCCAGGAGCTTCACCCGGCTCTCCCACGTAAGTACAGGGGCCCAGGCACTTGGGCCATCTGCTGCTGCCGCCTCAGGCCATAGCAGAGACGGGATTGGGAGTGGAGCAGTGGGACTCAGACGGGTCCCAGAGGGGACGCTGGCGTCACAGGCTGTGGCTCAGCCCCTGTGCCAGGATGCTGGTCCTGGGGAAGGCTTTCCGAGGTGCAGCTGAGCACTGGGGGAGGCGGCCCATGTGTGGCCCCTCAGTAGGGGTGGTGCGGGTGCCCTTGTCTTCTCCCTGCTGTGCGGAGCCCCCTGCAGACAGAGCGTCTGGGCGAGGCTGTCCTGAATGTTCCCAGGTGACCCCGAGGGTGGAGGGTGGGGGTGGGGCTCCATCGGACACCCTGGAGTGGCAGTGTGGCTGGGTGGGGAGGGCTCGGCTCCGGGTGCCGGCGGAGTGCGATTCCTGCTGGCATCACAAGGCCAGGGTCTGAGACCCCCAGGGCTGCCCTCCCTTGTGACACCACAGCTGCAGGGCCAAGGGCCACCTGCTGAGTCTCCCTTCAGGAGAACACTGATGGTTCCAGTTCAGTATGGAGTGGGGTTCCTGCACCTGCCTGGGTGCACCCCTCCTGGGTCCTTCCGGGGTCTCTGTGGGGGGTGGGGGGTCACTGCTGAGGCACATGGCTGCCAGCATCCCTCAGTCAGCCTCCCTCTCCCCTCTAGGGAGAGGTGCACCTGCTGGGTTCCTCTGCTGCCTCCTGGAAGGAGCCACCTCATTAGCATGGGCTTCTGGGAGCTGGAGAGGGCCTTGTGCAATGAACAGGAGATGTGCCTACCACGGGAAGTCCAAGGGCTCCGAGCTCTGCCGGGAACCTGGAAAGAGAGCAGACATGAGCTCTGCAGGGCCAGGTCAGGGCTGCAGGGTGCCCGGGAGTGGGGGGTTCTGACTTGGGGCCCCGCCCACACGGGGCTTGACTGCAGGCAGCAAAGCAGGTTTAGAAAACGCCTGAGCCATCTGTGAGGGCATTGGAGCAGCCGCTGGGGAGAGAGTGGGCAACATGGCACAGGGCTGACACCCAGGAGGGAACGGGTGATGAGGGGAGTGGTGGCACGGGGCGGGAGAGTGAGTGACACGGGGAGAGTGAGTGACATGGGGGAGAGTGAGTGACACGGGGAGAGTGAGTGACATGGGGGAGAGTGGGTGACACGGGGGAGAGTAGGTGACACGGGGGATGGTGGCTGACACGGGGGAGAGTGGGTGACACGGGGAGAGTGAGTGACATGGGGGAGAGTGGGTGACATGGGGGATGGTGGGTGACATGAGGGAGAGTGGGTGACACGGGGGATGGTGGGTGACATGGGGAAGGAGTGGGTGACACGGGGGATGATGGGTGACACGGGGGAGAGTGGGTGACATGGGGAAGGAGTGGGTGACACGGGGTGTGACACAGGGGAGGGAGTGGGTGACACAGGGAGGGGGAGTGAGGCACCTGCGCTGCCCATTACAGAGCCTGCAGCCAGAAAGCTGAGAGCACGCCCACAGTGGCAAAGCTCACACATTTTCTTTATTTTTTAAAAGATGTTATTACTTATTTTTTAAAGATTTTTTATTTCTTTGAGAGATAGAATTACAGAGAGACAGAGAGAAAGGTCTTCCATCCGCTCACTCTCCAAATGGCCACAACTGTTGGAGCTGGGCCAATGCAAAGCCAGGAGCCAGGAGCTTCCTCCAGGTCTCCCACGCAGGTGCAGGGGCCCGAGGACTTGGGCCATCCTCCACTGCTTTCCCAGGCCACAGCAGAGAGCTGGATCGGAAGTGGGGCAGCGTGGGACAGCATGGGATAACATGGGACCACGCAGGATAGCACGGGATAATGTGGGGCAGTGTGGGATAGCATTGGACAGTGTGGAGCAGCATGGGATAGAGTCGGAAATGTGGGACAGTGCGGGACAATGGGGGACCGCACGGGATGGCTCAGGACTGTGCCAGACAGCACGGGATAACGTGGGATAACACGGGACAGCGCGGGATAGTGTCGGATAATGCGGGATAGCGTGGGACAGCGCAGGCCTCCGTGCAAACTTTGACTTCCAGCTGTTGAAAGGTAAGTTCTTTGAAAACACGGATTTCTTTGCCCTTGTTGATTTCTCAGGTACAGCCCTGTCTCCTGGGCAGCTGGACTCTGGAGAGTAAAGTATGTTTTAGGGAGCGGCAGTGGACGGCACGAGGTGAGGTGCGGCGATGAAGCCTCAGTGAACTGAGCGCTCGGATTCCGGAAGCGTGGGGCCTGCGGCCACCAGGGCCATGGCGGTGCTGAGGTCCCCAGGCCCCGGTGGGGGAGGCGGAGCTGGGCGCAGGCCCAGGGTCCCCAGGGCAGGTGTGCCAAGCACTGAGGGCTCTGAGCCAGCTGAACTGAGCTCCAAGACTCGGTGGTGAATTTCCAAAATCTTTGTGACTCTGGGCAGCTGAGGAGGGCGCTGCTGATGGCAGCAGAGCCGCTGCCTGGAGCTGGGCCGTGGGTGGGGCCCTAGGGCAGCAGCACGCAGCTGCGGGGACGCCCACGGCCCCTGGCAGGCGCACTGTGGGGTGCCAGGGTTGGCGGGAGTGGAGCACTGGGTTATCCTGCGTGAGATCCCCGGGCTGACAGCCTGCGCTTCCTCCTTGGCTGGGGGAGGCCTGCGGAGAGGGGGGCCATGGCACGAGCAGGAGCTAATGATGTCCGGGGCCTGCAGCCTCCCGCAGTGACCTGTCCACGGCTGCTCTCCGGCGTGTGTCTGCGTCTCCGGATCTCTCACCAAAGCCCCGGTCTCCCGCTGAGGGCCAGGACTCAGTGGTGCTGTCACTTTGATGCCGGCCGTGGTCAGCGTGGCAGCCACTTGCCTGCCACCCGCCTGGACCCTGAGTTCTGCCCAGTTTGAGCTCTGATTAATGAGAGCCGGCAATTAGAGCTGTGTTCCCGGCACCGTGGCCATGGCTGGAAGCCAAGTCCGGAAGCTGCAGAATCACTGTCAGAAGTGATGGGAGAACCCGGGTTCCTCTGGAGGAGGGAGGGGCGTCCATGCACTGACCCTGCCCAACCCCCCAGCACCACGCAGCTGCTGCCGGCCCCAGTGGGCACGGCCTCTCCGCTGTGCCACGAGCCTGCCTGAGCTCATTGCTTGCGTCATGGTGGGGGCACAGAGGGGCTCAGGCTGGGTGTGGGGGCCCTGGAGCTCTGTCCGCCTGAGCTGTGAGCTAGGCTCGCAGAGGGCTCCCTGGCCCCTGGTCTGGGCGGGGTCCAGGCCAGCAGTGTCAGGGCTGCTGGGTGGTCATGTGTCCAGCTCTCTGGGGTGACAGTGTGCAGGCCCTCCCCACAGTCTCCCCACCATCCCCCAGGGGATCCAGTTATCATCCCCTTCACCTAAGGAGACTGAAATTTCCACATTATGACCCCTTCTGCTCGTAATTCACCCCACACAGGTCCTCCTGCACGGAGCAGCCTCGTGCCACATGCTGTACAGAGACCGGCAGCCGCAGAGCCCGGCGCAGGGCTGGGGACTGCAGGTGCTCACTGCACGCTGATGGGCAGCGCGGGGTGTTCCGCAGGCCTGCAGGCACAGCCGAGCGGGACGAGGCCCTGACGGGCTCTGCGTGTGGACACTCCTACGAGGCTTCCTGGTTCCTTCTCTGAAGGGGTGAGGAGCCAAGGGCAGGGTGACCACCGAGAACCTGGGCTGGGTCTCGCACCCCTGTGAGGAATGGGGCTCCCAGCCCGTGGCGGCCATGCTGGTTCCCATGTGCACCTGCCGCGCACTCAGCCGGCCCGCACCTCTGCCAGGAGCCTGTGCGTCCCAGGCTCAGAGCTCCCGAGGGTGCAGACTCCACTCCGCTCTGCCAGGGACCCCCTTTCCTGCAGGCTGGGGACACCGGGCTCAGGAAGCACTCATGCAGCCTTGTTCTGAGCCCTAAGCCTCGCTCCCTCCTGCTTCTCGCTTCCGCCTGTGTCTATGCTGTGCAGAGGAGACAGGCGAGAGGCAGCCCCGTTTGGCACCTTTGGGCAGGTGTCGAGACCCACGGCACCTTTGGGCAGGTGTCGAGAACCACGGCTACCAGGACTTTCCCGGGACTGATAATCTGAGGCAGAGCAAAGGGTTCTGAGCTGAGGCCCGAAACCAGCGGAAAACCTGCACGCAAGCCCTGGGACCTTCTCGTCGTCGGAACTGAAGCCATTTTGCATAAAACATGGGCTCTCAACACGGGGTTTGTCTCAGGAGGGGCAGAGGCGGGGGATTCTCTGCTGCTGGGAGAGTCCCCAGGAGGCAGAGGCTGGGCCCGTGGGGCCCTGGACACTTGAGGGGGCAGGTTTGCTCAGACACGGGGATGTCTGCGGCTGCAGCCGGCTGCTCTTGGCTGTGCAAGGGGCAGCAGCATGCTCCTGGCAGCCCGGCGCCCCCTGCAAGGAGAAAAGTGGATCTGATAAATGACCCACGCCTTGGCGAGAAATCGCCTGATGCATCATCCCGCCTGGCATTGGCAAGCTTGCCGAGGACAGGGAGCCGCCAGCTCTGATCATTAGAAGGCCCTGTCCCAGGGTGATGCGGCGACGGCCTGCCACCCTCACATCCCTCAGGGGGGCCGTGGTGGGCTGTGCTGCACGGGGGCTGATGCGGCCACGTCCTAGGACCTGCTAGGCCTGGCAACCAGAGGCCTCGGGCGAGGGGGTACCAGGTTCTGCCTGGGGGTCCTGCAGGGAAGTTGTCCTGGGCCCTGGCATGACCAGGGCTCCAGAGTAAGACCCAGACAGGGCTGCTTGGGGCAGCAGGTCTGGCTTTACTGCTGGGGGCGGTGCTGAGCAGACCTCACACCACAGGCAGGAGAAGCCTGGCTGAGAAGGCTAGGGACAGTGCACACAGTAGGGACAGTGCACACAGTGGGGGACAGTGCACACAGTGGGGATGGTGCACAGTAGAGTGATGGTGTGCACAGTGGGGATGGAGCACACAGTGGGGATGGAGCACACAGTGGGGATGGTGTGCACAGTGGGGATGGAGCACACAGTGGGGATGGAGCACACAGTGTGGATGGAGCACACAGTGGGGATGGAGCACAGTGGAGGACAGTGCACACAGTGGGGATGGAGCACACAGTGGGGATGGTGCGCACAGTAGGGGTCAGTGCTTCCGGGGTGTGGGAGCGCCAAGGCCCTGAGACGCTCATTCTGGCCCTCCCTTGCTGTGCTTGGGGCTCACAGAGGGGAATCCCGCTGAGCTCACCTGGGGCTCCTGCTGCGGCTCCCGCCGTGCCCCGCCCTCTGATCCCAGGGACCCCCAGCTGCCGGGAGTCTGCTGGGCTCTCCTGGCCTCTCTCCTCCATTCTCAGCGCTCTGCAGGCCCCAGACGGGACCGAGTGAGCTTGGCCCTTGCTCTCCTCTTGCCGCCCCTGCTTCCCCTGCCCTGCCTCGGGGTTCTGCGAGTCCCACTGGCCTTCCTGGGGCCACCAAGTCCGGCTTCAGATGCTCTGCCCGTGCAGCAGGGGTGCCCAGATCACTGTGGTCCCCGTGGTCTGGCTGGGACATCACTTCCCTGCTCAAACGGAGACGCAGAACGTGAGGGTGGGAAGGGGCTTGGGATCGCACAGCTGAGCCCCTTTCTGCAGACAGGGCCGGACTGGGTTCAGCCCACGGAGCAGAGCAGGCCGCGCTGGGTTCCCGGTCAGGCCCTCCGGTGCCTGAGTCCAACCCCCTGGAACCAACCCCCTGGTGCTGCGTCTGCATCTGCAGTCACTGCTGGCGTAACATTCCAGGGCACTGAGAAGGTGTATTTCTCAGGGGACGCCGGCGCTGGGGCTACGGAGCAGTGCGGGTGAGGAGGGTGTGCGGGACCCTGTAGGTGACTGGGGGGGGGGGGGCTCACTTGGAAGAAACACACTGTGCATGCAGGGCCGCAGAGCCCTCTTGTTCAGGAGCCTGGGAAGAGGCAGCCATGTCTTCTCGTGCTATCCCAGCAGAGCCGCGGCTTGCTGTGGGCCGGCCGTCAGGCTGTGGACATGGCCTGCGTGGAATCTCAGCGGCGGAGGAGGGAGCGTACGTGTGATGCTGAGTGCCTAGCGAACACGGCATCGTGGCTCAGACGTGACTCGCGTGTGTTACCCGTGCGCGATTTGCCGGGCACTCTCAAGAGGTTTGCTAAATGCCGCCGTGTAAATGAGCATCCAAGTCGTCAGAGGGGCAGACGAGCCACACAGGACTGGCGCTCGTTTCTGTCCGTGTCTATTTTATGTTCATCACGTTGGCTGGCCATTTGGGAACATTTTGAGTTAATGCTCAGTGTCGCTGCTGGTCACAGGGTTCGGTCATCAACATGGACCTGCAGGGGTCCCGGGTCCTGAGCCAGGCGTGTCCACAGCCCGGCTGTATTGGCCCTGGCCTGAGTGAGCCCCTCGCTGGCCCTTTGCAGCCTGGGACAGAGGCCTGCAGGAAGGCGGACAGCACCCAGAGACGCTGGCCCACCTGCCCCTGCCTCAGACCTGTTCTCTGTTCTTGTGCCTCTGGGGCAGTGCCGGGCCTCACTCTGCCTGTGCACCTGCTGGTCCTCAAGGGCTCTGTGTGCAGCCCTGGCCTCTGCTCCCAGGTGTGTAGGCACAGGTGTCCTGGTCCCAGCTGTCGCTCTGGCCAGCCCTGTCCCCCATGTGGCCCCACCCTGTGGAATCAGATGTAACGAGGCGGGTGCCTGCTGTTTGGGATCTGTTCAGCAGACTCACAATCCCCCTCTCTTCCGGCAACAGAGCCTGATGCGAGGTTTTGGATCTCAGCACCCCTCCACGTGACAACGGCCCTTCCAGCGGAGCCAGGACCCACTGGAACCATTTAGAAGCCTCTGTGGGGTAGGAAATGGGGGTGCGGGTGTGGATCCTCTTCCCTGGGCTCCCGCAGGGAGCAGTGAGTGAGTGGGAGCTGCCGCAGGCGCAGCTCATGCTGGAGGCGAAGCCAGCCTGGTGAGTGTCCACGAGACCGGGCAGTACCTGCCGCCCTGACACCTTGGCCACGAGGCCAGGCGGTCACTGCCTCCCACACCCCTGCCTCTGAGCCTCACCTCCTCCTTGGGAGGCTGCGGCAAAGCACTGGCCACATCCTGCCTTGGGCCCCTGCTGTGGTGATGATGGTGGGGAAGGGCAGTGGGTGCGGGTTTGGCTGGAGTGCTTCACTGCCAGCCATGCCGGGCGGCTCCCACTGGCGTTTCTGATACCAAATTGTCTCAGCAAAAGCCCCAGCTAAAAGAGCAGCTCCATGGCAGCCTGCCCAGCCCTTCTCGTTTCCCGGAAGCCATGGCTGCACCGTCACTCCACTCCAAGTTCCCAGCATGCTCCTGGGCCACGATGTCCTTGGCCCTGCCTTTGGGGACCCCAGCTGGGGACACACTGAGCACTGCTGAGCTCCTCCCGTGCAGGGCCTGAGGATGTGGCCTGCCGAGGAGGACGTGGTGTTGGGAGCCCCCGGGCGTCTGGTCTCCCCCTGGGGCTCTGCAGTGCGGGGGTTTTTGCCACTCCGGTGCTGCACTGTGACCCGAGCACTAGGCCCTGCACGCCGGCACCATCCGTCTCCCACATCCACTCCCTCCGAGAAGTGAAGGCTCCGTCTCCTCCTCCAGCCTCCAGCCTGGCCCTGGAGTGGGTCCCACCCATGGGAAGCAGCAGAAGTGACATGCCAGGCCGCCTGGGGCTGCTTCGAGACACAGGGGCAGCTGCTGCCGCGTGCCCGTGGCTGCCCAAGGTCAGAGCCCTACTCTGCTCTGCAGGGCTCCAGAGAGGACGGAGAGTCTGGGAGGGAGGGGCCAGGCCCTCCTGCTGGACAGCACGTGTGTGCGACAATCCAGGGCCTCCTGCAGCACCACGTGGGTCACAGGAATTGCTGACCTGAACCTCACCAAATTCTTGACCCAGAAAATCATGAGATCTAACAAAATAATTGGTTTCTAAGCCACCGAGTTTGGGGGTAATTTGTTACCCAGCAATAGGTAACTAGGACAACCGATGAAGTCCACCCAAGCCACACTCACCGAGGGCTGGGGACCAGCCTGCGCTGGCACAGGGCCTGCCTCCCAGGGCCAGGACTTGGCAGGCAGGGAGGCTCCTCCTGGCTTCCGGCGCGCCCCGTGCCGCCCGTTCCAGTGGCGTCTGCCAGGGCCTCGGCTCTGCCCTGCTCACTGGGGAGGCTCATCCATCTCTGCCACTCACGCACCTGCGTGGCACTTTCCACAGCGCCGTGTGAAGGTGTGGCCAGGACGGAGCAGCCGGCGGAGCCTGCAGGTGCTGCTGCCGGAAGCAGCTGCGGAGGCAGAGGCCCAACGGGGCACCCTTGGGGGCTGACACTGGAGAGCCCCGAGCGGGAGGGTGTCGCCGGAGAGAAGGGGGAGGACACCGGGCAGGTGGGGCAGGGGAGGTCCCAGGGCAGGGAATGAGGGTCGGGAGGGACCAGACTCAGGGACCAGAAGTCATGGGGCAGGGCCGGGGCGGGCAGGGCCGGGAGGAGCACGCGAGGAGCAGTCAGTCGTCGGGGAGGGTGGGACAGGGTTGTGAGGAGCAGGCGAGGAGGCCGCCCGAGGACCCTGAGCCGGAACTCGGCGGTGCTGGTGGCTACGGGGACCCTTGCCCACGGTGGCCCAGGCGCCGGCTCTGAGTCCGGCGGCGTTCTGGCCTCTGCCAGGTGCGGTGCATGTGACATGTGACAAGGAAGCCAGACAGTAAGCAGCCTGCTTGGCCATGCTGGTTCCCGGGGTCCTCGGGGCCTCGAGGGGAGCCTCGCGTGGGAGGGGCTCAGGTGATGTGGCTGAGGGCAGCAGGGGGCAGCACGTCCTGGAGGTGGACGCAGGGACCCAGGACAGAAGCCTTAAAATTATCCTTAAAATTATCCGTGCAAACTGCCTTCTGCCCGTAGCCTCAGCGTTTGGACGTGTTTTATGTTCACAAATAGTGGAGTCCAGGGTGCAAAGGGGCTGGGGTCCTCTCTCCCCCTGCCCGCCCGCATTGCTGGCCATGCTCACTGGAGGGCTGGCTCGTGATGGTGACGTCCTGTGGGTCTGGACAGAGGCACCACGCGGGGTCACCCCGAGTGCCCGCCCCTCCCCCACCCGAGTGCTGTCTTCTGCGGAAGGTCACGGAGGGAGCGTCGCGGCCTCTCTTCAGTGTGGCTGCCCGTGGCCGTGTGTGACCTTATTGGTGACACAGGACAGATCACAACGGGGGCTGACAGTCATGAGCAGCCCAGCCCCACCCCCCGAGAGAACCTCCAGCCTCTGCCCCTCTTGTGGCCCGCACCCCAAATGCCTGACGCTGCCCGGCGCCCACTCTGTGGGTGTGCTGGGCTGCAGCTGCTCATGGCGTGGACACCGGCGGGCACAGCCTCACCCTGGCTGGGTGCCAGGTGTCTCTGTGAGCAAAGCCAGAGGCACTCTGTTTCCATGGTGACACTTTCCCGGTGCCGCGGCACACTGAGTCCCCGGGCGTCCCTTGTCCTCTGCTGTCCTGGGGGCCCATTGCCACGAGGCCACCGCAGTGGGACGTGGCAGCTCCGTGTGCAGCCTGCGTGAAGGCCCGGAGGCCTCTCGGAGCCTTCCAGAGCCTTCTGTGAGTCCGCGGGGTTTGGCGTGGAGCACTGAGCGCAGGCTCCGCCTCCGTGCTCCTGTCCAGGTGCCGGCTGCCCGTCTCTGAGGGGTCCGGAGCCAGGTCCTGAAAGGTCCCAGCTCCCGTGTGCGACTGCAGCCTTCCGTCCGGTGGGGAAAGCCCACGTGTGCGTGCGTGTTCCATCAGAGCATGCTTGCGTTGTTTTGTTGATGAAGAAACTTGTCTCGAGGAAGAAACTAAAACCAAAAAAGCTCTTAAAAATTAGGACGCACAGATGATGACTCTGGTTTTTCTTGGAGTGAAAGATGTGCAGCCCATACGTTCCAGGTGATGATGAAACACACAATAGTCTTAAAAATGAGCATTAATTTAGTTTGGGCGCCTCAGACGAAACAGAGCCGAGCGGCCCATATCTTCCTGGTCCATTCTGCCTGCTCACAGCACAGACATCAGACACATGCACACGCCATCCTCACGCACTACACATGCATGCACACACACTCCACCTGCACACACCACACCCAGACACACAGGTGCACACACATCCATATACACACTACACACACATGTACAAACGCACACACTCCCATGCACAAAACACCCATACATGAAAGTATGCACACACCACACACATGCTATGTTCACATGTATGTACGCATGTGCACACACTCCACCTGTACACAACACACCCATCCATGCAGGTATACACACACACTACATACACATGTACACACCTGTACACACTCCACCTGTACACAACACACCCATCCATGCAGGTGTACGCACACACACTATGTACACATGTACACACATGTACACACTCCACCTGTACACAACACACCCATCCATGCAGGTATACGCACACACACTATGTACACATGTACACACATGTACACACTCCACCTGTACACAACACACCCATCCATGCAGGTATACGCACACACACTATGTACACATGTACACACATGTACACACTCCACCTGTACACAACACACCCTTCCATGCAGGTGTACACATGTACACACATGTACACACATGTACACACTCCACCTGTACACAACACACCCTTCCATGCAGGTGTACACACATCCACACACACTACACACACACAGACACATGCATGCACACCCTCCACCTGCACACACCAGACCCAGGCATACACGTGTACAGGCTTGCACATACACACCACACACAATAGATGTACATCTGCTCATGCAGCCTTGCAGAGACGTGAGACCCTGGGACACTCCCACCCTGGCCAAAAGCAAGCCTTGTGCGGCCAGCTTACCTCCACCGAGTGTGAGCCGAGCGTGTGCCGGGTGGGGGGGCAGACTGTTCCACTTGATCCCCAGCCTGCTGAGTTTACCAGTGGAGAAGCAGCCTTGAGAGCGCAGGCGGTGCAAGGAGAGAGTGCAGCCCCGCCCGGCTTGCTGGAGAGAGCCTCTGTGGCTGGTGCCGGCCTGAGCCCACATGGGTGGCCCTGCCCTGCCCCGGACACTGTCCTGCTTCTCCTTGGGCCGCCCTGCTTGGAGGGCAGCTCCACACTCCAGGCAGTCTTGTCCTCCAGCCAGAACCCCTGGAGCCAGGGCCTTCCCAGCTGCCCTCTCCACAATGGGGCCTCAGCCTGGCTCCGCCTCCAGCCAGGACCCTGAGTTCTGCCCCAGCCCGAGCCAGGGGCAGCGCAGGTCTCTGCAGTCTCCCGGCACACCGGGCAGGCTGTGGGCCGTGAGGACACTGGCCGTCCCTGGGGGAGGCTGTGGGCCGTGAGGACGCTGGCCGTCCCTGGGGGAGGGTGTGGGCCGTGAGGACCCTGGCTGTCCCTGACACAAGTTTTCAGAATGGCCCCGCCTGCCATAGAGGACACCTGTGTCGCTTCCTCCCACAGAGGTCTCAGTGGCTGGCCACAGCCATGGCTTTACAAGGTGAATGTGGCAGAGCCCTGGAGTGACCAGGCTGTGGGAGGGTGAGGGGCAGAACTGCAGATGGGCACTTGCATTGGGGGTTTACATTGGGGAGCACGCACTCCACACACCATCTTGTTCAAAGTGAACCCAGCACTGTGGTGAGTAGAGCTGTCACCTGCAGTGCTGGTTCTAGTCCTGGCTGCTCCACTTCCGATCCAGCTCCCTGCTATGGCCTGGGAAGGCAGTAGAGGATGGCCCAGGTCTTTAGGCCCCTGCACCCATGTGGAAGACCTGGATAAAGTTTCAGGCTCCTGGCTTTGGATCAGCACAACTCCGACCATTGCGGCCAATTGGTGAGTGAACCAGCAGGTGGAAGACCTCTCTCTCTCTCTCTCTCTCTCTCTCTCTGCCACTCCTTCTCTCTCTATGTAACTCTGACTTTCAAGTAAAATAGGAATTCCTCCCCTGGCTCCCAATGGACAGGGGATGTGCAGGGGAGGGGGACACACCGTGTGCAGGGGAGGGGGGACACGCCATGTTGGGGGAGGAGGGGAGGGAGGGCGCGCCTTGCACAGGGGAGAGAGGTCACACGTGTGCAGGCATGGGAAGGCACGCCAAGGGAAGGGGGCGGGTGCATATTCGGGAACTCCATCCTGTCTGCACAGCCTAATTCTAAATTCACTCTGAAGTCTGAAAACATGAAAGCAACCTAGAGCCCTAAAAACTAAAAGAGAAACAGCAAATGCTTCCACAGAGCACACAGGTGTCTCATTTGTTTTGAAAGATTTATTCATTTATTTGACAGGTAGAGTTACAGAGAGGGAGAGACAGAGAGAAAGATCTCCCGTCTGCTGGTTCACTCCCCAGGTGGCTGCAACAGCCAGGGCTGGGCCGATCGGAAGCCAGGAGCCAGGAGCTTCTTCAGGGTCTCCCACGGGGGTGCAGGGGCCCCAGCACTTGGCCCATCCTCGCTGCTTTCCCAGGCCATAGCAGCCAGGACAGGAACTGGCACCCATATGGGATGCCGGCACTGCACGTGGAGGCTTAGCCCACTGCACCACAGCGCCAGCCCCATGCCTCATTTTAAGAGAAGTCAGATGACCCGTGATGACCCGGACGCGGCATGCTGCCTGCGGGCTCCCTAGCCTGGGCCTCCGGCCTTCTCCTTAGCAGAAGGCAGTTTCTCTTTTCTCAGAGTCTGAGGATTTGGGGCTTTGAGGAGTACAGGATCAACCACAAGAAGGTGCAGATAAGAAGCACAGCGAGAGAATACAAGCAACAGGACCTGCAGTGGCGTGGGAGACCGAGCCCCGTGGTTTGGCTTAACAGGAGGCTGGCAAGGGGTCACCGGAGGTCAGAGGTTACTTCCCACAGGATATTCCGTGGCCCCCTGGTGATCTGCAGGCAGCTAGAGGATGGATGGGCGTGGTGCCGGGTGGGGGGCGGCTGGATGGGCTGTGGTGCAGGGTGGAGGGGGAAGGCTGGATGGGCCGTGGTGCTGGGGGGGGGGCGGCTGGATGGGCCTTGGTGCTGGGGCGGGGGTGGCTGGATGGGCCGTGGTGCTGGGGAGTTGGCGGCTGGATGGGTTGTGGTGCAGGTGAACGGGGGTGGCTGGATGGGTTGTGGTGCAGGTGAAGGGGGGTGGCTGGATGGGCCGTGGTGCAGGGTGGAGGGGGCAGCTGGATGGGCCATGGTGCTGGGGGGGCGGGTAGATGGGCCGTGGTGCTGGGGGGGGGGCGGCTGGATGGGCCGTGGTGCTGGGGAGTTGGCGGCTGGATGGGTTGTGGTGCAGGTGAAGGGGGGTGGCTGGATGGGCCGTGGTGCTGAGGGGGGCGGGTGGATGGGTTGTGGTGCAGGGTGGAGGGGGTGGCTTGATGGGCCGTGATGCTGGGGGGGGGTGGCTGGATGGGCCGTGGTGCTGGGGGGTGGCTGGATGGGCCGTGGTGCTGAGGGGGGCGGGTGGATGGGTTGTGGTGCAGGGTGGAGGGGGTGGCTTGATGGGCCGTGATGCTGGGGGGGGGTGGCTGGATGGGCCGTGGTGCTGGGGGGGCAGCTGGATGGGCTGTGGTGCGGGGTGGAGGGGGGCGGCTGGATGGGCCATGGTGCTGGGGGGGGCGGCTGGATGGGTTGTGGTGCAGGTGAAGGGGGTGGCTGGATGGGTTGTGGTGCAGGGTGGAGGGGGAAGGCTGGATGGGTTGTGGTGCAGGGTGGAGGGGGTGGCTGGATGGGCTGTGATGCTGGGGAGGGGGGCGGTGGCTGGATGGGCCATGGTGCTAGGGGGGCGGCTGGATGGGTTGTGGTGCAGGGTGGAGGGGGTGGCTGGATGGGCCGTGGTGCAGGGTGGAGGGGGAAGGCTGGATGGGCCGTGGTGCTGGGGGGGCGGCTGTTCCTCTCCGGGGCTGAGCCCCCCGGCCTGTGTGTGCTGTCCAGGATCCCACACGTGCTCCTGAGATGGTGAAGTGTGTGAGAAACACCGCGGGGGTGGCCAGGCCTGGGCTCCTGGCTTTGACACACGGAGAGCTCGAGGACGAGCCGTAGGTGAAGGCGACGGCGAAGCAGACTCTCTGCGTGCGGAGGGAGCAGGTGACTCCGGTGCCGGTGTGGAGCCTCAGGTCCTGGCCTGGGAAAGGCGAGCAAGAGGCGGGCTCCCACGACAGAAAGGCGGGAAACACACGTGGACCAGCGCCAGGAAGAAAGGTGTTCTGTATCTGGGGGCTGCACTTCCTGCGTACCATTCAAACTGCCAGCCAAAGTGGTGCCTGCACCCCTGACTGCTCTGCCCCCGCAGGCACGGGCAAAGCCCTGCGGCTGCATCTTGCTTGTGCCTACCTGCTTGCATCTCAGCCTGGTCTCAGTGGACAGACACCAGGGAAGCCCCTGTGCAGGTGCAGCTCACCTGCAGGCCGTAACCTGGGCTCCGGGATTTCTTTAAGGAGGCGTTGCCCAGAGAGCACTTGTGAGCTTCCTGGTCTCGTTTTTCTCCTCTTCTTTGCTAAGAGGAGCAGAAGTTGAGGGAATTCTAGAGCTTGCTTCTTGGGGTCCCGCCCCGTGGTCGCCGCCACTGCACGGCCTCTCTCTGGCTGCTCCCCGGCCAGCAGGCTGGCCCCCGTCCCACCTGACCTCTAGTCAGCCTGGGACGCTGGGCGGACCTCGGCCTTCCTTCCTGGTCTGCACTCACAGCAGGAGGGCGTCTGCTGGATTCTGCAGCTGTCAGGTGAGCTCCCTGCTGGCTGCTCGCTTAGGGAGACGGAGCAGAGGAGAAAGGGCCGTGCCGTGCGTGAGGGAGACGGAGCAGAGGAGAAAGGGCCGTGCCGTGCGTGAGGGAGACAGGAGCAGAGGAGAAAGGGCCGTGTGTGAGGGAGACGGAGCAGAGGAGAAAGGGCCGTGCGTGAGGGAGACGGAGCAGAGGAGAAAGGGCCGTGCGTGCCGGCTGAGTGCCGCTGTGCCGCAGGCAAAGCCAGTGCAGGCGCCGTTTCCGCTCCTCTGTCGGGAGGAGGGTCGCAGGTCAGCACGTCCCCAGCCTCTCAGGGGGCCGGTGCAGCGTCCTGCTGCCCTCCATGCTGACACGTGCCTGCATGGTTTCGGTCCTGTGCAGTCCACAGAATCGCACATGCCAGCATCGTCGGTGTCCAGAAGCCTTTCAGGAAGATGCGTGCCTGCTTCCGCTTTCTTGCTTATTCATGTATTTGAAAGGGAGAGAGAGAAAGAGAGAGAGAGAGAGAGAGAGAGAGAGAGAGAGAGAGAGAGAGCTGTTCCATCCACTGGTTCACTCCCCACATGGCTGTCATAGCCTGGCTCATCCTGGCAGGAGTCAGGAGCCCAGAATTCCATCCGATTCTCCGCGGTGGGTGGCAGGGCCTGAAGCACAGGGACCATCCCCCACCCCCACCCCACCACACACAGGAGGTGGTGGCACTCAGATGGGCGCAGAGACGCACCAAGGTGCTGAGCCACGGAGGAGGTGGAGAGGGGGAGCCGGGAGCCCGAGGCCCGAGGCTCATCTCAGGTGTGCGCAGCTCCTCCCACCAAGGGCGCCCAAGGGACCCTGAGTGTGGGTGGGCCTCGCGCTGGCCAGGACCCGGTGCTGAGAGGTCCGCCCTGCGCCTCTTCCGGGGCCCGCACCTCCCCCTCCTTGCTCTCTCTCCCTCTCCTCGCTGGCAAAGCTCTCTCTTCACAGAGCCTGGCTGTGAAAGCCAAAGCTGCCCAGGGCCAGTCCACCCACAGCTGACCTCTGGAGCGGCCTGGCTGGCCGCGTGCGTGGGTGGTGTCCTAAGTGACCGTGCTTTGGGGCGGGTTAAGCCGCCCAGCTGCCTCAGGCTCCCGGAGGAGTGGGGAGGAGTGGGGAGTGCCGCTCTCAGGGGCACAGTGGGAAGGCACCACCTGGAGACCTCTGACCCCAGCTGTCACTCATCAGGAGCGCTGTGGGCCCTCCCAGAGCCAGGGACGCTGGAGCCCCTTTGCAAGCCAGGGGCGCGTGGGCCGGGAGGAGGAAGCAGCAGCCCCAGCCCAGGGAGAGGTCTGAGCCGGCCCCCGCCCCGCGCCAGCCAGCCTTGTCCACGGCTGGTGCCAGGGCCGGGCCTTCCTGGGCAGCAGGCAGGGGCCCCTGCCCGGAGCAAGGGTCCCTCCATCCCAGGGAGAACTTCCTGCTGAGGCTGAGGTCAGCCAGCGCAGGATCTATGCAGAGAAGGGAGCGCAGGAAGCTGGCAGCAGCGGGTCAGCAGCTGCGTGGGAGGCTCGGCGCCTGCGTTCGTTCCATAACCCACAGCCCGGGCGGGCGTGTCCCCAGTGCCTGTGTTCCATAACCCACAGCCCGGGCGGGCGTGTCCCCGGCGCCTGTGTTCCATAACCCACAGCCCGGGCGGGCGTGTCCCCGGCGCCTGCGTTCCATAACCCACAGCCCGGGCCGGGTGTGTCCCCGGCGCCTGTGTTCCATAACCCACAGCCCGGGCCGGGTGTGTCCCCAGTGCCTGTGTTCCATAACCCACAGCCTGGGCGGGTGTGTCCCCGGCGCCTGTGTTCCATAACCCACAGCCCGGGCGGGCGTGTCCCCGGCACCTGTGTTCCATAACCCACAGCCCGGGCGGGCATGTCCCCGGCACCTGTGTTCCATAACCCACAGCCCGGGCCGGGTGTGTCCCCAGCGCCTGTGTTCCATAACCCACAGCCCGGGCGGGTGTGTCCCCGGCGCCTGTGTTCCATAACCCACAGCCCGGGCCGGGTGTGTCCCCGGCGCCTGTGTTCCATAACCCACAGCCCGGGCCGGGTGTGTCCCCGGCGCCTGTGTTCCATAACCCACAGCCCGGGCCGGGTGTGTCCCCGGCGCCTGTGTTCCATAACCCACAGCCCAGGCGGGCGTGTCCCCAGTGCCTGTGTTCCATAACCCACAGCCCAGGTGGGCGTGTCCCGGCGCCTGTGTTCCATAACCCACAGCCCGGGCCGGGTGTGTCCCCGGCGCCTGTGTTCCATAACCCACAGCCCAGGCCGGGTGTGTCCCCAGTGCCTGTGTTCCATAACCCACAGCCCAGGCAGGCGTGTCCCCGGCGCCTGTGTTCCATAACCCACAGCCCGGGCGGGCGTGTCCCCGGGAAGCAGCGCCGGCCTCCACGTCCTCTCCCTGCTGAGGAGCTCATGCGGTCAGTGTCAGCGAGCCCTGGGGCTCAGACCCCGGGGCAGGCAGGGTGCTCAGAGGGAGGCTGCGACGGGCACCCATGGCCCGGATGCCAACGGACGCTGGTGGCAGTGAATACGTGCTGAGTCAGGATTTCAGGGCACAGCACTGCCCTCCTGTGTCCCACTCACCCACCCCTCCCTCTCCCACCTCCCCTGCCTGCTCACCCACCCGTGGCTCGGCCACCCCTGCAGCTCCCCACACGTCCACCCACCTGTCCATCCACTCATTTCTCCTTTCACTGAGGGTGACCTTTCTATGTGTCTGAGCAGGAGCAATCCCCCATTTATTTATGACAGCCATCTCCCTCAGATCCTTGAAGACGTTATTTTTCAGGCATTCTCATCTCTAAATCCTGCACTGTCAGCTTTCCCTGTCTATTGTCTTATTTCCAACAGTAGATAAATGTGATTTATTTCTCTATCCTTTGAAGAGCCTCCCTGGCCTTCCCTTTGTCCTCCATCTCCGCTGCAGAGCTGGAAGGGCAGCCCGCAGCAGCGCCTCCCGCGGCTGCGCTCCGTGCTCGCCTGGCCGCAGTCAGCCGGGCCCCCGCTGCTCCCGCACATCTGCCCTTGGCACCGTCACCAGCCGCCTCTGCCTTGTGTAGAACAATCATGTCTGTCCTCGCCCTCCTTTTTCAAGCTTCTTATTTCAGAATTAAACAAGATTCGTGAGGGAACGCAGAGGCCGCATGCACACACCAGCCTCCCCTGGTGTGAGCATCGCATGGAGTGTGTTACACTGGTTGCAATCTGTAGTCACGCCCAGATCGCATGTTGGGATAATGCGACGTCGCCCACTGACCACAGCACCCCCCCCCCCAGCCCTGCTGCTCCTTCTCCCTCTCTCTGCAGGTTCCTCCCACATCCCCAGGCTGCAGGGCTCAGCCCCTGTGTTCTGTGTGTTCCAGTCCCTCTTAGGCGTTAGCGATTCCGTACATCCTGCCTCGTGCCGATGGCTCTCACTGTGCCTGCAGCCCCATCCTGCCCACACAGTGCTGACGCTGGCTCAGGCCTGTGTCCCTGAACCTGCCTTTGAAGGCCCGATGGGTACCTCAGTCCAGCAGGCCCGAACGGACCTCCTGACCCTCCTGTCCCCAAGTCTGCTTCTCTGCATCCTCTGCAGCTCAGCCATGGACAGCCCCTTCCTCCCCGGCGCTGTCCTCCCCTGAACTACTGGTGCATCCACACTTCCCTTGGGCTGTACCTGCAGAACACACCCAGCAAGGCCCACTGCTTGGCAACTACTAATCACCACCTTCCTCGGCCTAAATGATGGAGACCAGGCTCCACCCACTTCCTGAACACTGACAGCAGCTCACATGGTCACCATGACAACCCTGAGCCTGTGAAGCCCCAGGTTCATCCCCTTCCTGCAGAAAAGCCAAGTGCTCTGGAGCCTTCCCAGTGCCCCGTGAGAGCCGCGGCAGCCTGTGTCTCCACCGGCTCCTGCCTGCACACCGGGCATTGCGACTCGACCCGCTGCCCGCCACGCTGTAGCTCAACGCCTTCCTGTTCTCTGAACAGACACTGGACCATCGTCCTGCAGGGCTGTGAAATACGGTGCTCTGTCCCTGGAGTGCACTGTAGTGTGTTCCTGTGCCACCACCCCATCCTTAGCTCCTCCTTCCCTTCCTCCCTCCCCCTGCCCCTCCTCCCTCCCCCCTCCTCCCTCCCCCTCCTCCTCCTCTCCCTCCTCCTTCTCCTCTCCCTCCTTCTCTCCCCCTCCCCTTCCTCCTACTCTCTCCCTCCCCATTTTTCTCCTTCTCCTCTCCCTCCTCCCTATCCTCCTCTTCCCTCTCCCCATCTTTCTCCTCCCCTTCCTCTCTTCCTCCTCCCCTCCTCCTCCCCTCCTCCTCCCCCTCCTCCCCTCCTCCTCCTCTCCTCTTCCTTCCTCTCCTCCTCCTCCCCTCCTCCTTTTCTCCTCCTCCTCCTCTCCTCCTTCCTCTCCCCCTCCTCCTCCTCTCCCTCCACCCCATCTTTCTCCTCTCCTCTCCCCTCCTCCTTGTCTTTCTCCTCCTCTCCTCCTCCTCCCCCTTCTCTCCCCCCTCCTCTTCCCTCTCCTCCCCCTCCCTCTCCTCTTCCCCCTCCTCTTCCCCCTCCTCTTCCCCCTCCTCTTCCCCCTCCTCTTCCCTCTCTCCCTCTCCCTCCCCCTCCCCATCTTTCTCCTCCTTGCCCCTCCTCCTCTTCCCTCCCTCCCCTCTCCTTCCCCCTCCCCCTCCCCCTCCCTCACTGTCATCAGGTCTTTGCAGAATCTCCACCAGTCAGGTGTCACAAACCCTCTCTAAATTCTAACCCCACACTGCTGCCAGCTGCCCTGCCTCTTTAGAGACTTTGCAGCTCACTGTGTCACATAGACTGCACATTGCGCCCTGCATCCGTTTTGAAGTCTAGATCCGTGGGTACACGTGTCCCACGTGTAGTCAGGAGCTGCGGGGTGTGGTGACTGAAGTGAGCGCTGTGTGCAGAGAGCAGCACCGATGGCGTGTGCGGGATGAACCCACCCAGCCCTGAGTGGACAGGGCACCAAGGAATGTCTGTCACGCGCGCTCAGGCCTCGTGTGCTCGTCCCGCCACGTGAAAGGAGCTGCTACGCCCGGTGCTGGGACGGTCCGGGCCCTTTCCGAAGACCTGGCTGATGCTGAAGGTGTGGGACTAATCTGGCCTCAGGCTGCTGCTCCGTGCACGGAGGGCGTGGGCAAGCCTCCGCTCTGTCTGCTCTGGGACAGCGTCTCCGCCCTGTACGTCCTCCTCCTGCCC